>NW_006773042.1:1343727-1380098 GCF_000442215.2 Lipotes vexillifer
GGGGCTGGGCCCGTGAGCCGTGGCCGCTGAGCCTGCGCGTCCGGAGCCTGTGCTCCGCAACGGGAGAGGCCACAACAGTGAGAGGCTCGCCTACTGCAAAAAAAGAAAAAAAGAAAAAAAGAAAAAAAAGAAAAAAAAAAAAGGTTTGAGAACACCCAGGATATTACAAAAAAATTCATGAATCACGCTTCAGAAACCATTAAAAATATGGGAACGTTTCACACTCAGTATGCATGCAATAAAATAAAGATTATGTCATATTTCTCAGACAAGTTCCATAATATACTATTGCCCTAAGGTAAGGAAAGTTAAAATGATGTAAAATGCTCCTTTTATTCATCAGCTTGGCACATTAAAAACGTATTCTCTGGAATTTTGCTTTCCCTTGAGTAGTATTTAAAATAATTATCATTTATTACTATATGGTCTTTTTTTTGTGTGTGTGTGGTACATGGGCCTCTCACTGTTGTGGCCACCCCATTGTGGACCACAGGTTCCAGATGCACAGGCTCAGCGGCCATGGCTCACGGGCCTAGCCGCTCCGTGGCATGTGGGATCTTCCCGGACCGGGGCACGAACCCGTGTCCCCTGCATCGGCAGGCGGACTCTCAACCACTGCGCCGCCAGGGAAGCCCTACTATATGGTCTTTTAAATACAGAATGGAGGTCCCATGATGTAAGCATTATTTATTGCTGCTTTTTAGCAGCTAATGAGACACCGTCAGTGCTAACAAACAGAGAGGCTGAGTCAGGGAGATTACCTTCCCAAAAGAGAAAGTTATTTTCCAATCTAGATACTCTATTAGAACTCTGAAGTTAATAACTTTTCTTCTAACAATACCATCAGAAGGTTCCTCTGTTTCATAGCCATCACCGTCAAATCACACAGTTTTGGGAAAATATAAACCCACTCATTTATGTATCTAGTCATCTTTAGTTTTGATACATTAATGTCAAATAAAAGTTAAGCTGTTTGACAGGAAGAAAAGCCTGCAAGTCGGAATAGTCTGATGAAACAAATAACGTTCCGTGTAGTTACAAATGGTTCCAGCCATTGACTGTGGTTATAAACCCCAAGCTTATATCTGTAGCAGTGACTCACTGCCTTGTGTTCTGTTCTCCAAATTTTAGCCTTTCATAGCTCTGACATAACAAGCCTCTTCTTAAGGAAATTCTCCAAGAAAGTTGGATCAATTTAAATCAATTTCATATTAATAGGTAACGCAAAATAGCAAGAGACAGATCCCAGATGCAACCCAAAAATTATTTATAGAAGAAATATGATTGTGAAGTCATCATTTGGTGAATAGTTAATGAGCTCCTACTACATGCACAAGACTAGGCATGATGGGGGGTGGAGGGGAAATACAAAAATTAATAAATCTCATTTCCATTTACAGAGGTTTAAAGACAAGGCAACAAACAGCAACAATGCCCTAATGGTCATGATCACCATGCTAGCTAAAGTATTTGATTCTCATGAGAAAGAGACTGAAATCTAATTCATATGGGCTTTTGAAATTAGAGATAGCATAACATCTATAAATAATTAGTTAGGATTAAGAAGTTCTAGAGTCTAACCTCAATCTGCCACCAATTGAGAGTTGGAGATAAGCTGATTAAGAACATAGGAAACATCACAAAGGGATCAACAGGAGGGTGTTCCATTGTGCAGATCCAAAAAGTACAGTTTTGTGGAATTACCCAGAACCGATCAGGCCCAAAGGAGACTGAAAGTATCAAGACTTAGAATAGACTGAATTGTAAACTAGAACACTACTTTACCTATTTGCACTGATCAAGTTACTTGCCAATGAACCTGGAATTCTATGGGTGTACTGGACCAAGAGAAAGACTACACTAAAAACCAAAATACTCTACTCTGTAGTCGAGAGTTAATTTCCAGGACAACTAGAATTCCCCTATTGGTTAAATATAGCAAACCCTTCTCCCTTTGTTGGCTCATCATTTGATGCAGAAAAACCTTGGCCTGGGAATCAGTCACTCGATGTCTGATGTCAGCTTGACTCTAGTTTTTTATCTCTTCTTTTCTCCCACACCCGGCCATAACCCCCCAAAAACCAAGCTCCAATCACACGAAATCTGCCATTCTTTCCTTAATAAGCCATGCTTTCTCATGCCTCCATCCCTTAACAAATGGTTCTATTTAGAAAGTTCATCTCCCCTCCTCATACTGTAAGACTTGGATTAAGTATTACCTCCCATGTGAAAATTTTTCTGATTCCTTCTTTCCCACTTAAACCTGGGCCCAGAAGAGTTAATTGCTCCCATTACAATCTGTTCATATCTCTGTTATAGCAGGTTCCCACTCTAAGATAATTATTTTTTACATTTGGTTTATCTCCTCCTCCCCCACCTCAAATAGGTCATGAACAAGGACAAGGACAGAGACCACATTTCTCAACTCTGAATATGTGGACCTAGTATTTGGCAGACTTAAAAAATTTTTTGCTGACTGAATAAGTGACTCTACATGAAAAGCCAAGTTGGCATTGAAAAGTTATATGGCAAACAAAGAAAAAAAGCAAGGGAATTAAATATTCTTAATGAACAGGAGGTCATCCAGCCATTCTAGCATTATGCAGTTAACTCCATTCTAGACCATTACCTCACACAAGGACCAGGGTGACCACAGCTTCCTCTCCCTTAGAGTATGTTTAAAACCTTGACAGATTACGGCAAATAACGCAGCTCTTCATCAATCTTCAGTAGGAAATACAACTGAAGAGATTACTTTCCAGGTCTGTACTTCTCAGTGAAGGCTTCATGCTTAAATAATCACATAGGAGGGCCAGTCTCATCCATTACACGTTGATTACCACTAGTATCTGTTTACCAACACTGCTAGTATCGACATTCCAAGCATAGGTGAATGCTATAAGCTCAGGGCCAGCCCTAACTGCATGGAAAAGCATGATCTTGAAGAAATAACTTAACTCTCTGTGTTTTACGAGTTTATCTTTAGAGAGTGGAAATATTACAATGAGAGTTTTAGAAGTATCTTAAACGTGAGGAGATTTAGGCCATAAAATTAATTACTAGAATCTAGATCTGATTCTCAATCCAAGCTTCTTTAGCTACCTCAAAAGGCAGATCTCCACCTGCCTTACAAATTCATTGTGAGGGTAAAATAAGGCAGAATGTGTTGGTGGAATAAACATACGTGAGTTCTTTGAAAAGACTCTACATAATGTACTTGTTATTAATTAAGTAGAAAATAGACCACAGTTAATTGACCTACAGTGTTCACCCCAAGCCTGTTCTTGAACATTCAGCTCACACACAGTAATTAAAAGGTACGAAAAAGAACCATCATCTTGTTTCTTTCTACATTCAAACCCAGGTCATGCCTATGAGATCCCTGGCATTCTCCATGCCCATCAGCCAGGGAATAATCTTTCCTATGACATGTCTACTGTGTCCCAAGGTTTCGGCATAAAGCCTTTGGAAGACACAACAGACCAAGGGTTTTCTATTTCTCCATGACAAAATCACAAGTATTGAATCCCGGCAACCAGGGCAGTAATTTTAAAGCTCCTTGAGACTATGTCAACACTGACATATAAATATATAAAATATATAACATTGCAATAATTTTAAATGAGAAAATTTCCTTTCTAAAGGAACATCCCTCTCCATCCCACTAGATATATGCTCTTCTTTGACAGAGTTTCTACCTCCACACAGGATTAAAGGATTCAACCATGCTCAAAATGACACATGAGGTTTTATTACTCTGAGAAGCACAAACAAAATTAAATGACTATGAATATGAGAATACCACCTCCCCAGGCATACTTCACAAAAACATAGTAGTCAGAGAAAACTCAACAGACAGCTCTACTAGTTTGCTTAGTGATGTCCCATGTATACAATCACTTTTTCCATTCCACCACTTAAATAACCATGAATCAAGGAACAACTGTTCAAGAACATACCACCCTGAAAGTCAGCTCAAAAACACAGTTCCAGAAAGCATTCAGTCCTCCTGCTGCTTACATCACACTTTGGAAAAAACTAGAGCTAGGTGAAGCATCCTGGATGAGTCTACTAACTCAGAAAATTTGCAATTATTCATTGCTAGTATTTAGAAATGTAATTTATTTTTCTATATTGACTTTATGTCCTATGAGCTTGCTAAATTAACTTATTAGTTGTAGGAGATATATATGTCTTGTAAGGCCTCAAGCTACTCAAGTACCTGATTAACTGTACTCTCCCACTAACCTGTGTAAATTCTATAATTTAACTCTCTAACAGAGTTCCTCTTATTTTCTGTTTCTAAGTTCTTGAGAAAGTTCCAGCACCCAACTGATCATCCAGTACTAGGGAGAAAAAAATATGTCCTATCTTCTGTACTAGGGTACCAAATGAAACAATCTTGGCCAGTGTACTGAAGCCTGAAGCAGCATTACCCCTAGTGTGTCTGGAACCCAGTTACACTCAGAAGAAAGGAGTTATGAGTCCTTTATACTGGTCTCCAAACTTCTCATCCTACATACTTACATTGGAATTATCTTTATAGTTAATTTATCTTGACATTCCAAATACATAACATACAGAGAGTGTGCAATGAGGAAAGAAATCTTGTAGTGTTGAAAACCAGAGCCAACAGCATTTACAACTTCCTCTCAGGTGTCTGAAGTTCAAAGTAGGCAATGTGATGGAGTTGACATGTTAGGAAAAATCACTAATTTGTTATGTGTTTTTATCTTACCCACATAACTCAGATTTGTGATCAAATAAATGTGAGGATAACTCATAAAACTCTCAAAATTATACTTGGACTTTTAAAAAGATAATTTAACACCTTTCTGGGAAAATATCTCCCTCTTTCCACCTCAATTAAATAAGCAATATGGAAAGTATTTCATAAGTAAGAAACAGTTCATGGAGCAGATTAAAATGTAAGATTCCTTTTCACACAGACAAACTCTAGCACATACGAGATTTGAGCAAGGGGTCCAGAGTACATTGGGGTAAACTTAGAACTCTTGTACAGTTTTTAGAACTGTATCATTTGGCTCCACCAAGATTGGCAGAGCTCACATACTTTCTGAGTCACAAATTAAGAATGTGTCATTTTTACCTATTTGTGAGAATTCTGGTATCCAGTTATCAGCTAACAAATAAATCTTTGGAAGTAGAACCACTGAATTGGTCAGGGTCCCTGAAATTTCTAGAAATCACCAAGACAAATGCAGAATTTCACAGTCACCACAGACTCAAAATATCATTACAAAATGGTACAGATGAACCGGTTTGCAGGGCAGAAACTGAGACACAGAAGTAGAGAAAAAATGGACACCAAGCGGGGAAAGTGGTGGGAAGGGGGGTGGTGGTGTGATGAATTGGGAGATTGGGATTGACGTGTATACACTGATGTGTATAAAATGGATGACTAATAAGAACCTGCTGTATAAAAAAAAAAAAAAACAAATTAAAAAAATATCATAACAAAAATAAAGAATTAAACAAACATATGGACCAGCCACAGCGAAGAGCAAAAGGCCTCAGATTGTATTCACTGTGTGCTTCATTTCCTCTAACAGTTAGAAAACCAGGTGTGGTACTTAAATGAAAATGAAAACTAAATCTACACAGAGAATTCAACCACTATGAGCAAGTAATTATGATTAATCACATCAAATAAAGTTTTTATAAGACTAAACTTGAATCATCTGAATAACTACCTTAACTGGCTATTTGTTTCTTGCACAGCTTCTTAAATTTTGAGATCATATGATTGTATATAACTTAAATGCTTCTTAGGACTCGTAAACACAGTGATGAGTTATTTTTAACTTCTCTCTTCTGAGTAATTTAAAAACATGGAATATGAATTAATAAGTTAAGAAGCCAGAATTTGAGCAAACTGGAAAAATCTCAAGATATTGAATGAATTTCCATACAGTCATTTTAAGGCCAGAATATACTTGATGGGAAGCAATTAATGTGTCATCAAAATGCACAATCTTCTGTAGACTGAGATAACTGTTTGAGTTTTAACATTTCAACCCCAAAGAAGGTAACCAGTGCTCCTTAGGCTTCTATGTAAACAATCAAGTTGCCACACTAGATTACCATGCCCTTTGAGGTTGAGGACCCTCACAGTGCCAGGCAGATGGGACCTGACCCAGTGTACCCAAGAGACATTGCCCCAAATATCTCTCCTCAGTGTGAGAGAGCACATCTGTTTCAAAGGAAAGCTTTGAAGAAGATGGATTCAGATGCTGTTTCCCATATTAACAAACTAACACCCACACCCCACATGTACGGAGCCTCTCTCAAAGTTGTTATTTTAGTCACAGAAATTGCACAGATGAATGTCAGGATGAACCAATCCCATGTACTAGAGCAAACAGTGATATAAGGATGTCTTGGTTTTCTAAATTAAATATCAAGAGACAAACAGATGACATGAGATAAAGACTTACATTCATACACACGCACGTACATAAGCACTGCTACCAATGGCACTGTAAATCAACTAATTGCTTTCAGAGAAGGCTTTGATCAACAGTAAATGTCTTTATTTGTATATGCATACCTATATTTCCCTTAAAAATTTTTTTTGGGGAGGCAACAGGTTTTCAAGCAGAACAGAATTCTAATCAGAAATGGATGGAAGCTTTGCTCTACTTGCACAGCATGGTCTTTTTGGTCAACTCCAATTTGTCTAAATCGCAATTCATTCAAAAATTCAACCATCCATCTTCTGAGCACATACCCTGTGCTAGGCACTGTGGATAGAAAATCAAGAAACAGTTCTGCCTCAAAGAAGTTTCCCAGGAGAGACAGTGAGAAAGGGTTGTCATGAGAACTGTAGAAAGTAACAGAGAAAGTCATAAAGGTCTAGGCTGAATTAGGGAAACAAAGAAAAAATGTTATTTAGTTCCCTGGCAGGTAGTAGTGAAAAGAGTTCAACAAGGGGAAAGATGCTTGAGCATCTTGGAGGATTAGCTGGAATTTGACAAGTAGACATGACCAAGGATAGCGGGGTATAGGGCCTGGTAGTGCAAACAGCATGTGCACATTCACAGAGGCAAGAAACGGCACAGCATGTTCAAGAACCAGTAGTTGAACTGTCATTGGATTTAAATACAGAACAGTTGTGTTAATATATTCTATAATTTCCTTATAAATAAACCATACATTAAAGCCACATTGTGGTTTTTCCCCAACTTTTAATACTGAGAAAAAAAACCCATGAATTTTCTTTGAAATTTTACAAGATCATCCAAAACACATTCTAGGGGAAAGTTACAAACACAATTACAGTAGATATAAATTCACAAATGACTTACAGTTGAACTTCAATGAGGAAGAAACTCCTCCAATTTATTTCTTTTCCATCACCCTTGGATTTCAGGTTAAGCATTTAATTCAATTCTTTGCTCAGAAGCACCATATGGTAGAAGTTATTCCTGAAGCACAGTGCAAAGATTAAGAACTTTGGACCTGTTCCCACCTGGGCTTGAATCTTGCCTTTGTTTCTCAGTAACTATGTGACCCTAAGTTTCTTACCTTTTTGAGTCTCCGTTTCCTTGTGTTATATCAACACACACCTCAAATGGATAGTCTGATAATTAAATGAGATTATATGTAAAGAGCTTTGCAGAGAGTCTGGCATGTAGTAAGATTTCAATAAATCATTTAAAAATAAGAACAAAACAAGACAATACAATACTGGTCTGTAACTGTAAGCAAGATTAGGAGTTTATGTAATTATCCAAGTAATTGTGAACTAATTCTCATTTTTGAGAAAACAGCTATTTTAGATATTTAAAAGGATGTGGGTTTCAGATGAAAATGGTTTGGGGGTTGATTTTTCTAGCAAAGTAAGTCAATTCTCTTTTTTCCTGTAAGTGTATAGAACCAACCTAAACTGCTGCTCTCATTAAACTCCCTAAACTTCTTGAATTTTGGTTGTACCAAATTACTCTTTAGTTAAACGTTGCTTGTATTGTTTATTATAAATAGATGAGTGAAAGAAAAAGTACCTATACACCAAAGAAGGGGATACTGAGATATTTGAGAAGCCTAAAAACTCATGAACAGCATGGCACACTTAAAAAAGGCAACCAGTAGAAGCCCACATGAGCAGTTTCCAAGAACACCTTAATAATTAGCACTGTCAATTGACTGACTCTTCAACTGATACAACTGCACAGTATTTTTTAACTCTAGCTGTATTAAAATCACCTGGCGATCCCTTTATGCTCCCTTGTGCCTTCTGGTTGAATTGGTCTAGATAGCAGCCTTGGTGTCTGCATTTCAAAAATTCCCCACTCAATTCAAATGTGCATCTAAGATTTAAAACCACTGGTGTGGCATAATGCCCTCTTATAATACTGAAAACAAGAAAGAGAGAAAAGAAACTATTTGTTATATACAAGGACACTTGAAGATGGTCATGTTCTGATTTTTGGTTCCGTTAATAATTTTGCAAGGGAAAAATAATGTCATAAAATGTCTTTTGTTTAATTTAATTGAATTTAATGGCAATGTTTACTGAGTGCTTGCTATGTACACTGTACACTGTGCTAATAACTGTCAGGAATATTTTTTTAAAGTCAGCGCCACTGTTCTTGGCAGAGGAAATAATCTGATTGGGAAGACAACATTCACACACAAAAACATAATTAGTGATAGCTATAACATAATAATATGAATAATTGAATGGTCTGATTCTAGAGTCTCAGGAAGGTCAGGAGAAATGACCAAAGTGGCTGAATTTCTAGGGAATGCTTCAAGGACATTGGGGGAAACTGAGACAGATCTTTAAAAGGTAAGAATTGTAAGAGCAGAGAGAAAAGAAGTAGTTCAGCATTTCTTTTGGGGGATGTACACTGGGAAGGATCCAGTTTTCAAGTCATCTTTCTAGCTGGGCTTATTTATCACTGTCTAGTTTAAAGGCATACCCAGCCTGCCCCTGGCCTCCAACAAGGTTCTCCTTTCTTCATAACTTGGTGCCTGTGTAGGATATGAACAGACACACACCATGATAAAATGACAGCCATGGCCTCTTTCTGCAAAGAAAAAGTCTCTGAGATCAGCTCATAGGGAGAAGCAAAACCAAAAACAATGCAACAACCCTGTAGAAATCAAGACATTTTTAACACTCTTGAGGTTCATTTTCACTCATTGCCCAGGTGGGTTTCCCGACTTTTTGTTTTCTTGGCTAATGTTCTTTAGTTTACCGTTTGTCTTCAGTCTACAGTCTTGCTCACTGGATTTGGTTGTGTCCTCCCTTTAAAATGCTGGCAGTATTTACTTTAAAGGTTTTAATACTGGTTGAGGATTTTTCTTCTTTAATTTGCAACTTGTGGTTGGGAAATGATCTGCTTAATATTTTCCAATATAATATTCCTCCTTGCACTTCGGTGGGTCCATTTACAAAATATTTAATGTCATTTGTGTCTTTGAAGAACAGTGTATTCAGTTAGAACAAAAGCGAGTTCCTGCATTGAGCTTGTGATGGTTTATAATTGGAAAACTACTAACTTAACTAGGTTTGTGAACTAATATAGAATAGGAAATTTTTGGATGTACACTCTATTACTTTTATTCATTAATTTATTTATTCAACAAATGTTTACTGAGACACCCTCTCTGCATCAGGCACCAGGTTAGGCACAAATAAGGCTCAGCTCCTGCCTCCAGAAAACTTATGATTCGTTTTGGGGTGGGGAGGAGATAGAAAAATAGAGAGTGCAAACACAATGTGAATAATGGCATGACAAAGGTAAGCACAGGGAGCTATGGGAAGCCCAGAGGGAGGATAATCCCATCCCCGAGTGGTGCCTCAACTGTAGTAAAAGCAAAGGGTTTTAGCTGCACAAATAAGAGAGAAAAGTCACCTCAGGCAGAGGAAGCGGTTTGTACAACAGCCTAATGTCACAAGAGATCATGAAGCTCAAAGCATGGAAGAAGTAACCCAAGATGAAACTGAAGAGATGAACAAGAACCAAGTATGGAAGTATGTGGTACCGAAAAAGCATGAACTTAACTCTATAGACAATGAGGAATCACTGAAGAAGTTTAAGTAGGAAGATGCATGATCTGGCTTAATATGGCTGTGATTTGGAGAACAGACTGAGGACACAGAGAAGAACAGATTAAATAGATGCAGTGATCTGAGTGAGAAATAAAGAGACTATGAACCAAAAGACTAGAAATTCATACGTGGAAAAAGGGATGAATTTGAGAGGCAGTAGAAGATAGAATTGACAGAATACACGGAATGATCTGATGAGGATAGATATGGGGATGGAAAAAAGGCAGTCAAGGATGATGTCTAGGTTTCTAGCTTGAGCAACTGCCCACTGTGGCACCACTAACTAAACATTCCTCTCTTACACTCATGTGGCTTAAGTAAATTTTGCCCAGAACTAAGCTAAGCAAATGTGTTTAAGTAACAATGGGAATTTAAGTAATTCACTCATGATTCAATGAATAAAATGGGAAAATTTTCATTTGTGATTCTATTTGGATGATATTTGTATTGAGTATTTCTTAATTTGAATCCATTACTTTTAAATAAATCAGCACAGGAATTAGAGACTAGAAAATGTACCCTTCTCATGTGAGCAATCTAAGGACATCTTCCTCCAACTGTGAAAACCACAGACCTCTGAAACCATTTGTTTAACCTCTGAGACCAGAAAAGGGACAACAGGCAGGCATCACCTTGAACACAGCCAGGATGTCAACTGACTGAAGAAATCCACTGTGTCAAGGATTGGCCTATTATAGATTACTGATGCTATAGGCCTTCATGAGTACAAAGAAGACATGGAGACACATTCAGGGCCACAAGGAGCAGCCTTCCTCATATTAAATATGTTATGCTACCTCACATATCAAAAGTTTCTCTAATGTTTGTTATGCTTAGAAAATAAAGGAAATTGAAATGGCAAGAGACTGAAGGAAAATGGTAAATGGGTCTAGTCTCCTATGAAATAAGAATGGGTAACTACCTATTGCATGAATAACTAATAACTAACTAAACCTCTTCCTGGCATATGTTAACCAGTACTATGTGTCAGGAACCAAGTCAGATTCCTGCTCTAGTGGAAAGTATAGGCTAGTGAAAAAGACAGACATTTAACCAGTGATGAAAGTCTGCTGAAAATTTGGAAAATGGTACCGAGGACAATGGAAGTAAACAGTAGAGGACCTCACTTAAGGGATCAATTCTAGGGCAAAGGGTCATAAAAATCTCTCAGAGCAAAATCTCTCTGAGCATATTCATGCTCAGACTCAGGTAAACTAGGATCAGGGAAAAGGAAGAGTACTCCAGGAACAAGGAAGGGCTAGAAACTACCACTGATAAACCCAATAACGTGCCTCGGAGAGCCTCTTAGAGAGAGATGATGATGGGATATCAGTTTGTCAAGGTCTGAAAGCATATCAGATAAGTGAAGCTCTCTAAATAAGCTGAGGCTTCCAAAAAGAATGCTCAGCAAAAATCATGGTTAAAAGTAAGATCAGTGGATGAGAGTGAATCTTTCACCTGATTGTGCATTATGCATTGAAAACAGTGATCTCTGAATTGAAACCTAGAGAATAATTTAAATATGAGGATATGAAATTCCAAACTGTTAAAAAATAAAATGAAATAAGAGTCTCTTCGTTCATTTCTAGAACACTGGGAAACCTGATACAAAGTAGATCAAAATTGATAGTAGTTAAAGAATTTTAGAGAATACAGGACATGCCTAAAGACCAATTTTCAAAATGAAAAGCAAATTATAAAAAATGAACATGATCATAATTTGGGGCAAGATTCCACAGTGTGGTAACCAAGTCTTCAAAGAAAAGAACACAGAGCGAATGGTTAACTGATATTACATTATTACATTTATATTAACAATATACAATTGATGTTACATTACAATTCCTAATATTGAAAATACCCAATAATATATTGATAATATATTACAATATATCACAATAATATCATCTATTGTATTACCCAGGTTTCAGAGAAACAGAAACCTGTTGACATATTTATATGTCAGAGTCACCCCTAAGTAGGGCTATAATGATGCAGCTGTCCAACTTCGGTGGTATTGGCATAACATGCAGAACTGTCTGTAAACTATGCTCAAGATTTTTCTTCTTTGTTCAGTTGGCTTTAAAGAACTCCACTGGAGGTCATAGGCATGAATCGAGGATGAGGACTCAATTTTGAGAGTCTGAACAATATGCTAGAGCAACTTACCAGTACCTTCTAGACCTGCCCAAGCTTGGTTTCTTATATATCATTTTCACATGATGATAGACTGCACTGTACACACCCAACTTCGTGGGTCAGACAACATCCAGTTCATGATGGGAAGCTCAAGCCACATACTCACTTGGTGTCCTGTGGTTGAACTTTCAGTCTTTACATGGTGCAGTAGTAAATAAGCTTTTTCAAAAGAATAATTACTGGGCTTCCCTGGTGGCGCAGTGGTTGAGAGTCTGCCTGCCGATGCAGGGGATACGGGTTCGGGCCCTGGTCCGGGAGGATCCCACATGCCGCAGAGCGGCTGGGCCCGTGAGCCATGGCCGCTGAGCCTGCGCGTCCGGAGCCTGTGCTCTGCAACAGGAGAGGCCACAGCAGTGAGAGGCCCGTGTACCGCCAAATTACTTGTAGAGGAAGGCACAGATCTGCCTCAAAAGCCTAGAGATCTACTTGCCAGAACTCCATACAGCATCCCTATTTGCTATGTACACATTGTCACTGGATCTCCTGGATCATAAGGCTCAGGTGGTGGAGCAGCGGGCCCTGAGGCTGGAATTGCTGCAGAGCTCTCTCTTGCTCTGGTTCACATTCAAAACTGGCAGCCTTAAGGGGTAACTCTGCACATAGCTAGGAGCATGCTCAAATGTGGTATATGTGACCTCAATTTTTGTTTAGAAACCACACACCAAGCATTGTACCTCTTTTTTTTTGCTCCAGGGCCTGTGTTTATTTGTTCTAGTCATTTTGGGACAGCAGCTGCAATTGGAGTTACCACCTGTTTAAATTTATGATTCACAGTCATTCTCCAAGATCCAGTCAATGTCTGCATAGGCTAAACAGGTGAATTAAATGGGCACGAGAATGCGCACTCTGCACCTTTCAAGTCTTTGATGGTGGCACTAATCTCTGCAATTTCCCCCAGGGATGTGATATTGCTTTTGGTTTACTATAGTTGTAGGGGTGGGAAATTCCAGGGGCTTCTACTTTGCTCCTCCTATTGTAATGACCCTTTTTCCATGGGTCAGAGAGCCTAAGCAGGGATTCTGACTGCTGCCAATTATACATTCCAATTTCTACAACTATACATTCAGTGGAAATAACCACAAAATTGGTCAGTTGAACAACTGAGCTCACAGTGAGTTAAACTTAGGCTCAGATTTCATCTGTCTCCTGACCACCGAAAACCTCTATTTTAACTGGTGGGCTATGGTGGGTAGTTTAGGTCATAGGAATTAACATAATTAAGAACCAGTATCTAGTAATTCCTGAAAGACCTAGGTATTTCTTTTTCCTTTTCCACATGCACCCTCATTCTAACAAATGGCTGCAGGTCCCTTTGGGAAAAGACTTGCAGGAATTCTATGGTATTTACTAGAAGCAATAATGAAGGGTCCTTGCTCAAGGGGGCCTGGCCTTTCCTTCAATCAAGGGACTCTGAATCTGTGAATTGGATTAGGTTAGAAAACTTGGTGAGTGGCCTTTACTCTCCACTGTGGCAACTCAGTCAGGCTTTTGGCTACCCGAACTAGAGTTTTTCTATTATATAGATCAAGCAATACTCTAGTATACTGCTCATTCCTATTTCATTCCTAGGGACACCATGATCAATTAGCCATCACCAAAGATCTCTGCAGTCCAATGCACTCTGATGATTACTATGTCCCTGCTGCCTACAGCTTCAGTAAAAAGAAACCCCCTATCATGGGGAGAGAAAAGAAGGAACTGTCCTATCGTGTCCTGGGATTTTCACAGTAAAAATGATTCTCTCTTTGGCTACCTTATGCAGGTCTGAGGTTCTGATTTATTCTACCTTTATGGTCCAGGAACTCCCCGGTCAAAAAATTAACAAGCAACTATACCTTTTTAGGGTCATAGTTTGCTCATCTGAAAGATGTAAATAATATTTACCTCCCTCAAATGGTAGTTGTAAGGATATAATGTGATAATGTATAAAAGTAATACATTTCATGATGCAGAGTATATAGAAAAAATTTGAGAAATATTAGCTATTACCATTACTCTAGAAGAGAAGAATATTATGCAGCAATTCTACACACAAAAGTGCACCTCAGCCACCATACACTGTCCAGAGTAGCAGGACAAAAGCATGCAAACTTCCAGATGTCCCCGGGTCAGTTTTTGCCACTTGTCTTTTCTGAAGCAGCTGTTCTCCCTCAAGCTGACTGAAGTTGTATACCTCTGGCTCCTCTGGCGGGGCTACGTGCATACCCCTCAGTGCTGGCTGAGTTTGTCCTCAAAGCAGCTTGACTCTCTAACCTTAAGTAAACTCAGTGATCCAGGGCCTATGACAAATGCACAGTAAGGACGACATTACAACAGAGGAGCTGCTTGATTTATTGTGCCTTATGAAATAGAACCTTCCTCACATCATGGGAATTAGTGATGGAATTTTTAAAAGAATAACAAAATGAAATCATGAACGGAAGAAAAAATGCCCGGATCCAACTCAAAAAAAAAAGTTTCTAATAAAAAATGCAAACCAGATGCAGTTAGAGATGACTGATAATTAAGGATGATAAATGACTAATGTTTTCTATTGAATTATCCAGTGCACACTATTGTTTCTACATGAGGGAACAATTTACATATGGCTGCTGGGATATCTTTTTACCTAAATTTGATTTCACAGGCAATTCTCCCAATCCCAAAGTGCCCTCCATCACTGAGTCCTATACTTCCCTCAGGAAAGTGACTATCTTACCTTTCCAAGATCTCTTTTATAAGAATAAGAAAGAATAGGATAGATTATGCATAAATATTCTCTCCAATGAGCATAAAATGTACGCAACAAAGCCACAATAAGTAGGATACAAATGCTGTTTCCTTGGTGGGGATGACACATTAGCATGAGGCTTCCCATATTCCCAAACCAGTCTACCTTGTGACTAAGGGTGTATATTGTTCAGGCACACATAGGGGGTGAGGTGCACGGTCTGTGATTAAACCTTTTTTAAATCCCAGAACAATCCCTCACTCACGCTGTCAATTTATCATGACCACAGCCTGTTTTCTGAGCTCCTAAAGAGTTTTAGTCTATATCACATAACACAGTTTTAGTGGTATGCTGCCTTTTACTAGTAACCATTGTTTAATCTGTGCTAGTATTATGTCAGCAACTAGATTATGAAAAGGTAGGGACTTGATCCACCGCCCCCAACCACTTAGTACCATGTGAGCATGAAGGGTATCCTCAACAAATACTCAAAGGATGTGTGCTCCATCCCATATGTCCATATATATGCTAATACTCAACTGAGACAACTAGATTCAACCCAGACTTGGTTTATGTAACTTCAGGATTTTTTAGACATGAGGAGATTATGTTAACCACATAAGAAGCAGAGTTGTAATGAAGAACAGGCTAATAGTCAAATGATTAACACTCTCTCTACCCCTAGAGAATCCCACTTAAAGTTTAACATTAGCCTTTTCCAGTTGAAGTTGCTATAGATCAAGTATTGTCATTTGAAGTTTTCAGCTGAGTTGTTAAGTCTCCACTCTCACATAGGGAAGAAAATAATGTTTACTTTATATATGTTGAAGGAAAAACAGCCCCAATCTGGGAAGAAAAGAAATGTCTTCTAAGAGGAAACTTGATTCCTCCCACTCACCCCTCTAGGGCCAGTGACACTTTCTGTCCAACCAGTAAGAGGATTTTGGTTTAATTCAACTTATTACCTGAGGAAAAATCTATGGGGAGGGATTTAGGGGATTTTTCATGTGGATTCTTATTCAGTTCATTTAACTATCTTGGACAATAAAACTTTCTTTACATTTGCTGCCTTGCTTGTAAAAGAGGAGGAATTCTGTTTTCCAGGTAGAGGTTTCCAGCAAAGTTTAACAGAATCAGATGAAAGAAACTACATAAGAAAGGAAAGTGATCTGTTGGAGCCTCTTATCTCATTTTGGTTGTCCATGTGTCTTGTTTGATTTCCTAATCATACTCTTCAAAGCCCAGATGTTGCACATCTGAAACAGAGTATGTTGGACACTGCGGTGATGACAATGTTAAAGGAAAGTCACTCTTCGGTTCCACATCAGACAGCCAAATTGCTCTGTTAGTTTTAAACTTAAAAATTGGCCCCAGCTGCTTCAACTTCTTTTGGCTCCTGACTGAGAACACTAAATAAAGATAAATAATTAATCAGCCTATTGGAAAGAAAGTAAGCAAATGTCATGTGATTTAGAGACTGAGGTTACAATAGTTTGGGTCACCAGAAAGTTACTGCGTATCTTCTTTCAGACTTTTCTGCAGAAGTGTTGGGTTAAATAGGACAGACACCTGGGCCAAATCCCCCGACACAGTCTGCAAAGTTTGGTTCTGGCTATGGGATCTATACTTTTGTGGTATTATGGCCAGAGAAAACATTACTAAGATTTACTTTAGATATTTGCAAAACATTCTATTAACTGTCTGACTTTTGTGGAGGTGATAGGGATGGAGGGGAGTTTCTCCCTTAATATTCTTAAAGCTGATTTAAATATTTGACTTGTCACAAGTGGAAATGATTAACTAACAGAATTAAATCCATTTTGACTCAGATAGTAATCAGCCAACTAGTAATTATAACTAATAGTTGAATTAGGATTAGAAGAAACACATATAGGACAATTAGTCACTCTTCATTCATATGGTATCTATATTACAAAAGCAACAATTCTGTGATGTAAATGTATGGGTTATAATTATCAGTACTTTCTTAGACAACTGCTAGTTATTTGGGTTTAAAGACAAAGGGGTAACAGGATGCTATTCTGGAGTTTTGTAGAGTGATAATTACTAGCTCTTCTCTTTTAGTTGCAAGTTACAGAAACCCAACTCATCCTAGCTCAAACTAAGGGAATACGTGGCTTACATAACTGGTAAAGCCATGGCACTGCTCGTTCCAGGGATTCTATCAGTGTCATCCAAATCCTGTCTCTTTTCTCTTGCTTTACAGTTTCTTTGTTTGGCTTCATTTTCAAGCAGACACATCCAAGGATGGCACTATACTGGCACAGTTACTGGCATTATAGGCACATAGAACACCTAAAGCAAGGGAGGCCTGAAAGAAGGGCTCTCCTGTCTCATGCTGTCTCTGCTTGGTCAGGTGTAGGGCACATGCTCAGCCCTGGAGGGAAAGGAAGGGTCAAGTCAGAACTATATGAACCAAAATTGGAAGACAGCTGGCTCTCATAAGGAAATGTGGGTTCTGCTACCAGAGGAGATAATAAATATCTACAACCTATGTCCTCTTTTCCTCAGTTTTTCCCTACCTCCTACTCCTACCTCATCAACTTTAGTAGCATATTAAGCAGGCAGAAAAAGGGGATGAATGAAAGCTAGGCCAAGACAACGAAGACTCATGTGTCTTCTCCATCTTCCTCCGTCTTTGCAAGAGTGACCTTGGAGACTCTGTGGTCCAGATGGGATGGGACCAGATGGAGAAGCTCTCCCCGACACAAACTGGCCTCCATGTGAGCAAGAAACAAGCTTTATTACATTAAGTTACTGAGATTTGGAAATTTGCATGCTGCAGCACCTAGGGTTAATTACCTAATATATTACTATTTCTTAGCAGTAGAGAGATGAGAGGTACCATTTAAATAAAGCCTTACTTATGGATCTCACATAGTCATTTACTCTCTGACTTCTTGAAAACGGAAACTTGAAAGTTTCCTTTAATAAGAGTTAAAAGCAATTGTTTTAAGGTGTCCTGCATATGTCTCCATGATTAAATCAGGTTTTCTTTATACAGAGCATTTAATTGGCATTTAGGACTTAACTTTGGAAACCTGATTCCCAAAATACGATGTTCTCTTTACATTTAAATGATTTTTTGAGTTTTTATTGAGAACCTTTCTAAAATGTATTATTCCTCTTATCAGCCATTATTTTTCAAAAATTAAGAAATTTTTGATGATGTAACATCACCATGAAAATTGATTATTTGTATTTACTTCAGTAAATGAAGAAATGGATTGAATGAGCACTGACCTTCAGACTTTTTCTGGCAGCCCGTCTTGAAAATAATTCTTAAATTACTTGCTCTTTGTATTTTTCCCTAAATTCTGGTTCAGGCAGGATCCAGTTAATTAAGGATTCTGCCTAATTAAGTTCCTATTTATCTGGGTTTCACTGAAATAAGAAATTAAGAAGTTGTTATTTTGGATGCAGTGTAGAAAACAGTGTAGAAAAACAGACATTGTTCCAGGGATCTAATAGTAAAAGAAAATGGGATAACTGCTAGACCCTAATGTCTTTTCTCTCCATTGCAATGGCCCTTCTGATAATTTCTTTTAGCTATAGCTACTATTCAAACTACTTTAGCTTATATATTCTTATCCCCACCCCAAGAAGTCCATTTTGCAGAGAAAAACCTACATATCATTTATTCATTCAACAAATAGTGTGCTCCTATAATAAGTAAAGAAGGCTGTGCCAGTGGGGCACAGGATTATGAGCAATTATGGTGTAATAAGTGCTAAGTGCTGCGTAAGCTACATGCACAGGAGTACATGCAGCAGAAGCGTACACAAGACCTTCTGGCAGAAGAGATACCTCAGCTTGTCCTCAGGACTAGCCTGGTAAAAATGCAAATTTAGGGCATTGAGGCAAAGAGCACAGGCACAGAAGTAGAGAGAGGAAGAAGGATTGGCTGGTTTTACTTATTAATATAATCAGCCTTGGAATATTCAGGAATCCATTTGTAAGCATGGGCATCTTTACAAAAGATGATTTTTAAGGCACAAGTAAGTTGTGCCTTATCTCTTGGAAGGACAATTCACAGCATGTTCAATGAATCCTTGGTTTGAAAACTCGTTGTGCACAAATTGATCCCAGGAAGCTGAGAAATGGCATTGTAACCCCTGCAGGGACTGTTAGGATCCCCAAGAGAGCTAGCCAGGGGGCAGGTGGAAATCCGTAGGCTAAGCTGATTGGCTCCACGGGTTAGCTTGCAACTAATAAGAATGAAACTGGGCCTCAGTACTGTGCGGATCAGTGAGCTTTCTGCTGATCCCCAACTGTGGGACTTCTGATTGTGGAGTGGACCTTTGTCCCAGCTGTGTCAAGACCTAAGTGTGGTACAGATCTGCCACCCTCATGAAAACACCACTTAGAGACCATATTTTCTTGTGGATAGGTCGGTAATGTATTTTGATATGAAGGGTGGCCTATATATGAAGGATATATATTTTATTCATTTCTCTATCACAAACATCATTGCTTAGGGAAACTACAGGGGATTTCATTGTATTTTTTACCTTTCGTTTGATCTCGATCATTCCTTATCAATCTGTATCTAGTCACCAGATACAGGTTTGTTTTTTTAAGTGTGATTAATTCACATTTACCCTTCCTTGTTCTGAAAAGATTTTAGGTAGTTTAAAAGATATATAAACACAGAAGGATAGCATACATTAAGAGTAAGCGATGAGAGACATGCTGTTTAAAGAAAAAAGTGGCTTATAACACAGTTACATACTAATGTGCCAATTTATTAAAATAGAAAGATGTATACATGTATAGAAAAAGACTATAAAGTATTCTGGGTTTGTTATTTTTGCTTTTCCATATTTTCCAATTAGTCTAAGATAAACAAGAACAGTTTTACAATTATAGTCTTTTTTATAAAGTACATAAGAAAGGAATAGGAAACACACACACACACACACACACACACACACACACACACACACACACACACACACACACACACACAGAAAGGCGAAAGCACATATCCTGTAAGTTACCTGACTGACTAGTCACAAATAGGGCTCAAACTGTCTAATAGCTACTGTGAGCATGGAAACTTGGTTAGCAACAATTTCACATTGTTTAAAAGAAACCAGTTGTTCAGGAAAAACACTGATATTCCTGATATTTATATCCAAGAAAAATATCTCCCTAAGACACTAAAACACTAAAAAAGAATAATATACTCAAAATAAAAAAGAATTAGTTTATTACCTAACCACTCAACTTTTTGATACTCACTAACTGTATATAGGATAATAGAATAGGAATTATTTTATATTCATGTCACAGGAATTGAGTATGAGGCAAGGAACTATTTCCAAAGTGGGTTTATGTCGTAACTGTGCAATTCGTGTATCCATTTGAGAATGGATAACAAGAGTGGGTCGCGCATAATGTCTCATTAGAGGACTTCATTAATTAACTAGAGAAATGAAGGAACTTGCCCTAACATTTAAAAATAGAAAATGGAATTATCCACGTGTATTTGGTGTGCTAGGTGCAGTGATTCAGACTATATTTTATAAGAGAGTGGTTTTAGTAATCTCTCGTTGAGTCCTCACGAGCGAAGACTCAGGGAGAGTGCCCATTCTCCTGGCTTCAGAGTGAGCAAAAATCCTTCTGAGGTGGTACTCAACTGGGGCACACAGCGTTTCTACTATGACACAAATCTACATTTTCAACCATGTTCAGGATCCAGCCATCAATGGCTACAGGGAAAAGCCTCCCAAAGAGGCACAGAGCCAGAAGGTTACTCCTAGAAATGCTGGTAAGGGGAACCCTAATACGCCTCAAATAGGATCCTCTATGATCTGAGCCCCAAGTGCTAAATCATTACATTCAACTTTTATAAAGATTGAGGAAGACAGATCATTTCTTCTCCCAATTCTGTATAAATTCTAATTCACATATAAAGTGTACAAAATTCAGATTATTTCTATCTACACAAAGGCTATAATTTAACAGATGAGTTCTTGGCACCTAGTTTAAATTTAAAATCCAATGTTTCAACTTAATAGCATTTATTGAACACCTCCTAAGCTTAACACATTCTATTAGGTGCTGTGGCATACACAAAGACAAGAACACAAGTATGCGACTTTCAGAAATAATAGTGTTTTCTTTTCAGAATATAAGTGCTGAAAGTAATTATCAGGCTTCATGCGCTATGTTCAACATTGCTACATGACCTTATACTGAAGAACAGCATTAGTTAATCCTTAGAACTCCCCAGGAACAATGAAATAAATATTTTTATCAGCTGGGATCCCAGCAGATGCTATTAGATATATCACAGTGGTTTTTACAGTGATTCCTAAACCTGCACTAGACTAGGTGCAAGTAATTCAAGGAAAAAGACACAAGACACTAAGAAGTGTTCAGATCACACAGCTGGATAGCATGGAGCTGGGATTGTAAATCAGACCCTTGAAATTTGGTACCTGCCCCAGCAGCATCAGCATCACCTGAGAACATCAGTAGTGCAAATCTCAGGCCCCATCAAAGACCTATTGAGTCAGAAACTCTGGCCTGGGGCCCAGCAATCTGTGCTGTGACAAACCCTCCAAATGATTCTGATACATGCTGAAATTTGAGAACCACTGATACGCCAAGATGTGGAGAAAACTTTAGCTGACACTTGATTTTTCCAGCTGTGGCCATTATGTTCTGAACCTGATCTGACGTTACATCTTAACACTAAAGGCCAATTGTAATGTGCCTTCTAATCCCATATTCTTCTCCCCAACTCTCGGAAGAGTTCATTTTAGCTTCTGAGAAAAAAAAAATTCTCCTTCACTGATCAGTATGCCAGCTTTTATTCTTAGAACCAAGCCTGCATTGAATTATCTGCAGAGATTTCAAAGATCTTTAATAGCCCACCAACATATGGGAAAATAAACTACTGACAATGTGTCAATGTTTTCTTTTGCTTTTTTTTTTTTTGCTTTGCTTTTCTGTGATTGAGTTACTGAAAACAATGTATAGCTTTTGCAATCCTGAGGTCTGTGGACTTACAGAAGATCTACTAAAAATGTCATAAATTCAAAGCAATTTGGTAAAGGAAAATAAGAATTCAAGCTATCACACGACTGCCAATGGCCCAAGTGGTTTATGATTAAAACATGACATCGGGACTTCCCTGGTGGTGCAGTGGTTAAGACTCCGAGCTCCCAATGCAGGGGGCCTGGGTTCGATCCCTGTTCAGGGAACTAGATCCCACACGCATGCCACAACTGAGAGTTTGTGTGCCACAACTAAGGAGCCTGCATGCCACAACTAAGGAGCCTGCCAGCCATAACTAAGGAGCACACTGCCACAATTAAGGAGCAGGCAAGCTGCAACTAAAGAGCCTGCCTGCTGCAATTAAGACCCAGCACATACACACACACAAAAACATGATGTCTATTTTACATGATTTTTACAGCTAATTAGAAAGATTTATCAGCATCCAAAAGAAGCCCCCCAGAGGAAACAGGGCTGCACGCATTGATTAATGATAACCAGTTCTTACTTAAAGTGGAAAACTACTACACTCCAAACACTCATGTCTGGCAATGAGACTATTTTTTCTGAAGCGAAAAACTGATCAGAATTGAGGGCATAATAAGGCCATAAATGACACTCATTTGCCTACTTCCTCCATATATTCTTCACCAACTCAAGTCCCATCAACTCCACAAAGCTTCACTCACTGGCATTTTATTTCCTTCTTTTACACACCAAATTATTGTAGCCTGTAAGTCAGAGTGTAGGGCTGAATTATCAAAGTGGTTGGAAGTCAGACCAGTTTGGATCCTCCACTTACTAGGTGTATGGTTATTAGGCAGGCTCAACCTCTCTTGGCCTCAGCTTCCACATCTGTAAAAATGTGGGAAATAATACTACTAACATCACAGAACTGTTATAAGAATTAAATGTAGTAAAACATATAAGATGCTTAGCACATTGTTTATATAAATGCTGAATAAGTGGTGCTGTTATACTGTCATTATCGTTCAAATTTGGTTTATGCATGATGATGTAACCATGTAGAATGTTAAGTTCTACAACGTAGAACGTGTAACGTGCAGAATGTTAAGTTCCTGGAAGAAAAGCACTAGGTCTATGATTCCTATAGGAAAAAAGGGAGGAGTGGAAAAGAGAGAAAGGGGGAAAGGGAGGAAGGAGAGAAAAACCATACAAACTGTCCCACCAACTGGCTGATTCCTGGAATTCTACCTTCAGAGGTTCATTCCTTTATTTTTGGTTTTTGATCTCACGAATCCATCTGGTTTTGCAAACATCTCTCCCTTAGGATGAATGTAAGATCTGAAAGTCAATTTTTATTCAAATTTTGGAGAAAGAGAACATGTGAGAATACCAGGTACGTGATATTGGGCCAAAAAACAAGGGAAGAGGGTGTCTGTGCAGCAAGGATAAGCCTTGCAGCTTCCAAAGTTCTCTGGACCCTAACCACAAGCAGCAAACTGGAAACTACTATGGAAACCAACATGTCTCTTGATTCTGATATAGGAATCCTAGAGAGAAAGCTAAAGAAGTGAAAGTTCCTTCATTCTCTGATGGGCAGCACATCTCCATCACTGTCTCCAGAGATTAGACCCCCTTTCCTGACTGACTTTCCATCCAGAATTCAGAAAATGAAAGGGACCCATGGCTACTATTTATTGTGTCATCTGTTGTGTTTGCTTTTATTTTGATCCATGTGGTTCTACTTTTGTAGGACTCTCTAACTGCCCCCAAACCCTCCCAGAGGGATCCATTGGGAAGTAGCCATACCTTAACTCCTCTATTTGACTCTTCAAAAACAAAGGTAACTTTAACAGGGCATTTATGACAGATCCTTTTTTGTTTCAATGAAACTAGGAAGAAACCTTCATTTACAGAAACCAAAGGTATCACTATTGTCAATCTCTCCCTCATGTCCACAGTTACAGCCTTCAAAAACAAAAGAAAAACTGTTCCTTAGAAGTTTCCAATAACCAGAGAAGACGATGCCTTTGAATGCTGGCAGGTCCTAGATGACAGGTTCCGGAAACAGAGACACCCTGCTGGCAGCAGCAGATGGAGAGCTCCCAGCATGAAGCTGTTAACAAAGGGGAGCTGGGATAACATGCAGCTTCGCAGCTTGCCAGCTGTCTCCAATTGCAGGGCTCAGACATAGGTCCAAAGCAACTAAAACAGCAAGAACACTTAGGTAAAACTCAATGTTGGAGTTTATTGTTTCTTAAGAAGTTTGCTTCTTTTAAGAAAAAGAAACTATGTAGAAACCAGAGAAACCCAAATGATTATTGCTTTAGGGATGTTTTCAGAATTCTCCCAGAAACAGTAAAGGTACAGTCAGTAAAAGTTTGGCATTTTAGTGGTTGCTCACAACTTTGTCTCTTTGGCATCACAGACAACACATCTGCTCAAAGGAATTTCCTATATCTGATCACAAACTACCAAGCCATTGGTTTACGGCTGCCTAACATTTGTAGCCTAGTCCTGCTGTGTGTTCAGTCAAGCACAGCCTTACAGGTAGTTGGGGCAAAGCAAGAGACGGGAGGAAGGTAACTCATTTACTCAACATCTTCTGTGACTTGGCATTGTTTGGTGCTGATAGAGACCCTTCACTCATTCAGTTATCAAGGAATCAGAATGACTGGATTTCACCAGCTTCCAGGCACACACCTTGATACCTTAAATTACAGTGACTCCAAGTTCTCCCTCCCCAAACTGGCAGACTCTCTCCTTTTCCTGTGGTCCTCTTCTCAAGAGGACCAAGAATCCCCAGATATGCTGACTCATCTCCTAAATGAGTCCTGGCTCTTCCCATAGGTCAGGGACTCCAACAGCCCTCAATTCTGGATAACTCCACAACTGCTGGTCTGGAGGTTGGTTCCTACAAAAGCCAATGCCAGACCGCAGTCACCACCATCATAGCTGTAGTGCCTGGAATACGGTCACTCACAAAGTGAGAAGAAACAATTCTTTTGGGATCCACTTTGTAAAACTGGAAAAAAAAAAGAAAAAAAAGAGGGAATGAAGAAAGTCTTTCAGTCAAAGTTCTGACAGATGCTTTTGTGGGACTTGATGAGATGAGTTTTAAATTCATAGGAAAATGCAAAAAGTCAGAAATAGTCAAAATGCTCTTTTGAATAAAAACAAAAAAGAAAAGAGAAGATGACTTGCTTTTCCAGATATCAAATATCAAATCATATTCTAAAGTTACAGTGATTAAGATAGTGAGGTATTGGTCCAAACATGCACAATTCTATCTATGGAATAGAAAAAGCCTTAAACAGACCTGTGCATAAATGGATACTTGGTTTATGTCAAATGTTGCCCTGCAGAGCAGTGGGGAATGGATGTTTTAAATAAACAGTGCTAGGAAAACTGGATATTTTCACAGAAAGAAAATAAAATTTGATATCCTTAACTCACACCATACACTAAAATTATTTCTGAGTGAATCAGAGCTCTAAATGTGAAAGGCAAAACAACAGATTTTCTAGATGATAATACAGGAGACTAACTTCATGACCTGACTTAGGAAAATACAGTATTTCTAAAACAGGACACATAAAGTTCTCACCATGAAGAAAAAAACTGTTGAATTTATACGTAACAAAAATGAAAACAGCTGTTTATCAGATAGTAATATTAAACAAGTAAAAAGCCACAAATTGAAGAAAGGTTCAGACTCACAATTTTTTAATAACTCCAATGAAACAATTAAAAAAAGATGGACAACACACCCCCAAAAATGAGGCAGAGACTTAGACACATCACAGATGAAATCCAAATGATCTATAAACATGTGAAGAGGTGTTCATCTACTAGAAATCAGGAAAATAAAAATTACAAACAATAAGTAATAGTTACACAATTCTGTGAATATAAAATGAATAAAAATCTGTGAATAAAAATCATTGAACTGTCCACTCAAGAAATGAGTGAATTGTGTGGTATGTGAATTCTATCTCAATAAAACTATTATTCTATCTCAATAAAACTATTATTAAAAAAAATTGTTTAAACACAGCACATTTAGCACACACTTACCAAAATGACTAAAATTAAAAAGATTGTATTGGTGAGAATGTGGGGCAATTAAGTTCTTAATCACTTCTGGTGGGAAGGTAAATTGGTACAACCACTTTGGAAAATAACCTGGCATAATCTGTTAAAGTTGAAAATACGCATACAGTATAACCTAGCAAGTCAACTCCAAGGTATAAACCCGACCAAATGAATGTATGCGTTTACCAGCAGACACAAAAAAATGTTGGCAGCAGCATTATTCATGAATGCCAAAATCTGTAAATAACCCAAATGTCTATCATTGCTAGAACTGAACTGTAAACTATAGTACATTCAAACAGCAAAGAACATGAACAAACTTTGGTTAGATGCAACAGTATACATGAATCTTACAAAAGTGTTGAGCAAAACAAGCTACCAAACCATGGTGTTTGAAGATGCACTCTTAGGTGGTAAATCTCTAAGGTAAGCAATGAAGCGCTTACCTGCAAGTCAGGATATTGATTCCATTCAACAGGCACCAGGGCAACTGTGTTGGGAAAGTGGCACATGGATGGCTTCCTGTTTGGGCAATATTCTATTTCTTGATTTAAGTGATGGTTACATGAGACATGTGTGTTTAATCTGTGATAATTTATTGAACAATATACTTATGTTGTACACATTTTACTATATATAACATATTTTACAAAACAGCAATTATTTTAAAAATAAAGTTTTGAAGCGAGTTGCTCAGGCCCCCCAACATTCCAGCCATTAAGCAATGCACCTTGTTTTCACCTTGGCTAGTGGAGCCAATGTTCTGGCTGTTCAAGTAGAGGGCCCTTCACGCCTCACCTCTACTGCACCATGAAGTTTGCCCTTTGTCTCACCCTCAGGGTACGTCTGACAATTCACCCGGGGTTTCCATCATCTCTAGGCAAGAGAATGTAGTATTCCGACTGAGGAGTATATTCAGTACACAGAGTGTCACGCCAAACAGCATGGGCCTGTGATTCACTCACTACAAGGCAGGAGAGGATGAATTCTAGCCCTCAGGGCACCCCTGGCTCACCCTGGCCAGCCGGGAGAGGCCAGGCTTGGTACTGGCCTGCAAAATGTGTTTCTTCCAGAGGGCTTCCTTGCTCACCTACTTTTACAGTCTGGCCTTGATCCTGTTCCCTGGAGCCATCCAACAAGGGAGGAGGTCTGAATCCTAGTCCCCTTCTCTAAGGAGTCTCCACTCCTGTGTAAATGTAAATGTGCAGGCAACTCTGCCCAATACCATCTGAGCTCCACCTGTCCATAGTCTGAGCATCTGCCTCAGCATTCATCCTTTTTCACCTGCAATAAGCTCATGAAATAGGTACTATTATCCTCATTGTACATATAAGGAAGAGCTTCAGAGAAACAGTACAATCTGCCCTTGACTGCATAGCTACAGAGTAATAATAATATAATTTTGATGATAAAGTATTATCTTTTGAGTACTTACTGTGTGCGGGCACTCTCCTAAGCACTTTACATGTGTTAAATTTATAATCCTCACAATAGCCCTATGAGATAGGTACTATGATTATTCCCATTTCACAGTTAAGAACACTGAAGCCCAGAGAGGATTAAGTAAGGTGTTGATAGTAGTGAACAGAGGCACCAGGAATTAAACCAAGCCTACTTAATCACAATTTAGCCAGCAGTTGTCCAGAATTAAAGGATAGATTATTTTGTTTTCTGGTTTGGAGTCTTCCAATGTACCAAGAGAAGGTCACTGTCAGTGGATAAAACACAAAGGGGGCATCCTTTACATTGCTGGGTAGCAGGGCTACATGAGGACTCAGGCTGGTGGGATTCAGCTCAGTCCTGCCTGCATCTTACAGGAGCCCCGTAGCTTCTCCAGGCCCAGGCTCAGTGGACATCATGACAGAAGAAACAGATGAAGGGACCAAGTATCATCTCTCCTTTACAGTACTCTAGTTAATAGATTCCCTTTATATAGTAGGTGGTCTTGTCAAGCTATTAACAGTAAAAAAAAGCTTCAGATTCAATTATTTGGCTTTTTAGAGCTCCTTTTCATAGGCAAATACTTCACATCTTTTTGTGAGTGAACTACGGTCAGTGGTTTCTAGCTTTGGGAACTAGTTTCTACCCTTTCACTTTCTCCTTCTGTCATCTCTGTCCCCTAGTGAGTGTAAGTGGTGACTCTGTACTTATCCGCAGATGAGGATCTCAGCTGAATCTAGATGCTCCTAGACTCAAAGCAGGGGCCCCACCCCCGCCCAGGGGATCAGTCTTCACCTCCAAAGTAAATGCAAGTTCTGTTCTAGTATCAAGTTAATTATCCTTTGTAACTATCCCTGCTCTGCATCAAAGGTAGTAAGCAAACATAAAACAAGGCTTTGAAACAAACAATTAAGTGACAATGAAAACCACTGGGCCTCCTAACGTACATGATTTTTTGGCCTGCAGAAACCATGTTTTTGACCTGGTGTTTGCTCTCAAAAGAGAATTTGCTCCTTATGGTTTACTGACCATTATTATCTTGTCAGAAATTGTCACAGTTTATTAAACAGAAAGTTTAAAAGATTGTCTCCAATCTTTAATTGTGACTTTCTTTGTATATTGGAGGCAATTTAATTTTTTCTTGTAACACTGCCTTTCGGCTTCAGGAGGCAAGTTGATTGGGAAATGCAGTCTAATAGCTCTTGCCTCTATTTCCCCTACACAACCTCAATCCAGGAGCCCACGGCTCTGGGTGACTCTGGCAGCAGTGTAGTTAATGTACTCTAATTCCCATTTTGAGAAGAGAAGATACTAATCCTTCTGGAACTGTTCCCATGTTCTTAAAAGTGGACCACAGAGCTCTGGTTTAATCCAGGGTGTCAGCTGGCACATAGGCAGACTTTCAGAGATGCCTTGGGCTGTCCTCAGATACCCCACAGGTCAAGGGTCCCAAATTGTTGCCTGGTCCCTCCGTCCCTCCACCGCAGGCCCACCTTTGCTCAGGATCAGCCCCAGCATCAGGCCTCACCATCACCGCCTCCCTCCTCTCCTCCCAAGCTTACAAGCTGCCGCTTCTCCCAAAGTATCCTCTCCAAATGCTGCCAACCTCTAGCTCTTTCTAATCCACTGGGTGAAGGAGACCATCAGTGGCATCTTCAGGAATGTTGTATCAAATAATATTGTAGGAACAGCCATGTCAGTGAAACCAAGCAGGACCCTGTGGGGCTCTCCTGGGAACAAAAGCCTTTCCATGTCCCCCATTTCTTGTTAGTAGAGAAAAGGCTTCAGCCTCCTAGACCCTCCCTGAGTTCTAAAGGGCAGATTCAAACAATTACTAATTAGGGGAGTGATATTTCTGAGTCCTTCTACAGGAAATAAGGCTCCTATCCGGGTGGAGGATGATAACTTCAAGCTGAGCATAAGCACATGGACCCAGAAGAAGTCTGATTCCTGCAACACCACCCTGTTACCTCACTACCATCCAATCAGAGGAAGGTCACACACACTGCCTTCCTCTTCCCAAACTTTGCCTATAAAAACTCTTCCCTCAAAATCAGTGGGGAGTTCAGGCCTTTTGAGCACGAATCACCATTCTCCTTCCTTGGCCCTGAAATAAAAATTTATCTGCTCCAAACCCTGATGTTTTGGTTTGTTTGGCCTTACTGTGCATCGGGCACACAAACTAGGGTTCGACAACATCAGTAGGATGGTCTCCCTCCTTGCACGGTCCCCCCTCAACCCACCTCCACATGTTCTAATCCACCATCTCATCCCTCACTCCTACTCCTAGAACTCTGACC
The DNA here is from genome assembly GCF_000442215.2 of Lipotes vexillifer. Taxonomy (NCBI): domain Eukaryota; kingdom Metazoa; phylum Chordata; class Mammalia; order Artiodactyla; family Lipotidae; genus Lipotes; species Lipotes vexillifer. The sequence continues at coordinate 1,373,546 of NW_006773042.1, forward strand.
TCAGTTCCACTCTGATGAAACCTTCAAGTCCCAGACCCAGAAGGCTCAAATCCTCCCAGCTTTCTGGCCTGAACTCTAAAAGCTTTTGCTCAATGATTGTTTATTTTCCCTTGGCTTGGAATGATTTCCAACGTCATTAAGAATGACAACTTCGGTCTAGAGACCCTTGCCACTCAAAGTGTGGCCACAGACCAGCAGCATCGGGCTCCACCTGGAAGCAGGATGGAAATACAGAATCTCAGGCCTCACCACAGACCATCTGCATTTTCACAAGATCCCTAGGGGATTCACATTAGGATTTGAGAAGCTCTGGTCTAGAAAACAGAAACGCCTGTTCTAACACAAGTTTAATTTATTCTTTTTTTTTAATCCCCAACTGCAGGATGTTTTTACAAAATCAGAACTGTTGCAGAAATATTTTCTTAATTTAAGTTCCACTGAATTTGGTTAATTAAAAATAAAAGCTAATAAAACTTTCCACATCCTCAGGAAAATTTAGTATTTTTATAATTTCTACATTGTATAATAAGGTTTAGTCTAGATATCTAATCCTTGACATATCTCCCCATATTAATTTATACACAAAGTTCACTGAGTCTCCAATTTATTTTTAACTAAAAATAACCTTTGCTTGTTTTCATGTTATAAAAGCAAAACATGTTTTTATAGAAAAATCAGAAAAACACATAATTGGATGGAAATAAAACAAATCAATAAAATAAGATAAAATAAAACTACACAGAGATAACCACTGTAAGACACTGCAATATTTCTGTATATATGTAACATCATTACAAATAACATAATAAAATGCAATCACATGGTACATACCCTTTTTTCATTTATCTATCATGGACAACACATGTCCAATAAATATTAATCTACAATATTTTTTAAATGGCTGAAGAGTATTGATTATTTATTTAGGACATTAAAACAACCAATGTTTCACCAGGATCCATTTCTATTTTCTTCCAAAGGCATTTAAAAATAAGTAACTACATGTTAGCTATCCTCTGGGCTTGATTCAATTGATTGTTTATAAGGCAGTATCATTTATTCATTTGATTAATTTGTATCACCTTCTGTCCTTTGTGTTCACTAATACAATTAAGAAATACATCTGTGGGAAAAGTGTGTGAGTTTTTATGCAGCTCTATGAATAGATAAAACCAAAATCTGTCCACTAAGTAACATCCTTTGAGGGTCGTTAAGTGGATTGGCCTATACTAACAGTATTGTTTTCTGTACAATAGATTGATAAGCTATACATGTGTTCTTTCTTTCCCTGGGGCTAATTTTGAACTCACTTAGGATGTACTAAGAGCACATGAAAACCAAAGTCATAAGTTTAAAAACTAAAAACACACTGAGGTTAAGGTTGAAGTTGCCACGGAAGTATCACCTACCTGCATCCTGGTGATTACTGATTAATATTAGCCTTTGCGAAGACACACATATATATAAAAAAGTACAACAAGGTACAGGATAAAAGTTATACATAACATTTAAACAACCTTAAAATCTTTTACACCTGGCTATAGAATACAAGCCAGTCAATGAAACAAAGTGGAAAGTTGTGGTGATTCATAAGTGCCATCCCTCATTAAAAACAAAATTGGTTTTCCACAACATGAAACATATTTAGACTCCTTTGCTCAGCCAGAGTTCTTTGGTTTGCATCAACAGAAAGGAACTGTGGCTATCTTAGGCAAATAAAAATGGAATATATTGTAAGAACATGGAATAGCAACAGAAGAAAAAGTTGAACAGCCAAGCCTCAGACAGGATGGTAATCCAGAAACTCCAGGATCTAGGCAGCAATGGTCCTCTCAGCTCTTACGATAGACTAAATGAGCTTCAGTCTCACAATCAGAGAGTGCCTGATTGGCCCTGCTGTGGTCACACACCAACTCATTTGGTCACTGGAGGGGAGAGGACCTTGACTGACAGCCCCACCAATCTGGAGGTCTCTGATGAGGAAGACGTTATTATGAAATAAAAGGGAAATGGGCCTCTGGGCAGGCAAGACCAACAGCTGTTCACAACAGCTATTATCTTCTGACAGTGTAATGACTACACACTGGCTATTGGTGGCAAAGAAGGACACCAACAAATTCAAGTATCAGACTGAACTGGTTACAGGCATCAGCAACTGAAAGAACTGACTGATCCTTGGTTCATTCTGAGGATTGTGAAGCGTGTAGGTTAAAAAAAAAGAAGCCTGTGATTTACTGATGTATAATAAATGGTTTTGGAGAGAGTAGGCCATTTTAGTTTAAATGAACAAATAATTAACCTTGATAACAAAAGTTTAAGAACTATGTTAATGACTTCAGTCATCTTTCTTCTCTGCTATTAGACAATAGTTGTTACATATGTGGTATTAATGGAAACTTGTTTTGAGTTTGGAGCAGTGCTTATCAAATTTTAATGTCCATATAAATCACTTGGGGATTTTGTTAAGATGCAGATTCTGATTTGGCAGGTCTGGCGTGGGGCCTGTGACCAGGCATTTCTAACAAGCTCTGGGGTGATAACAGCAAAGGACCAGAGGGCTGAGCCTCCTTCTACCTTGTGGCTCCCCCGTGGCCGTGGCCGAGGCGGTGACTCTCCTCTCACATCACGTGGTCCTTCATTCAGCCCCTGCACTACTCACCAGCACTTCCAAGTAACAAGAGGCTACTTACCTTTTGGCAACTTTTAGAAAGATATGGTGAGGATGAAGATTGAAACTACCCACGAACGTGAGTCTTATGGATTTCATTTATATAAGTGCAATGGACTGAATGTCTGGGTCCCTCCCAAATTCATTCTTTGAAATCCTAATCCCCAATGTGAGGGTACTAGGAGGTGGGGCTTTTGGGAGGTGCTTAGGTCATGAGGATGGAGCCTCACGAATGAGATTAGTGCCCTCATGAAAGAGACCCTAAAGAGCTCCCTTGCCCCTTCTGCTGTGTGAGGACACAGCAAGAATATAACAATCTATGAACAGGAAGTGGGCTCTCACCAGACACCGAATCTGCTGGCACTTTGATCTTGAACTGTGAGAAATAAATTTCTGTTGTTTATAAGCTACCCAGTCTGTTATCCTGTTATAGGAGCCCAAACAGACTAAGACACCAAGTGATTCCCTTTCCCTGAGCACAGAAACTACAATCCATTTGTCCTCTGATCTAAAAGCAGACCACAGTGGTTTATGTTGCATTCTCAAAATGCTGCTCAACTCAGAAATCTAATATACTGACTTACATCAGCCCTTAAAATGGGGCATTGTCTGTCATCAGAGTTGGGAGATTCATTTCTCCATCAAAAGAAAAAAGGGAAACTTTGAAACAAGTCTATTGTGTGCTTGCTGGACAGAGCCCAGGCCTTGTCCTCACCTCTGGCAGTGACTGGCCACATCCTGTGAGCAGGGCCAACCCAGACCCTCCGGATGTTGTGAGGTGCTTTATCTGCACCTTGTGACAGATGCACTGAGTGACAGAACATGGAGTGAATGGTCTATTCTCTCTGTAGAGACAGAGTCAACAGTGTTCTTGTAGCACACTTGGCCTTACTTGCCTGAAGGAGAGTGAGGGCACCACACACACCCCCTCTGGCATTTCACTTCCCTCAGTGGACAGCTTGAGCTGGAGAGCCAGTGATAAGATAAAAGTAAAACAGAGACAGCAGATGTCAGGTTCTGAGGCGAAGCATTATTTTTAGAGCTTGTAGGTAACAGAGTATCTAACCCTAAGGGGAAAACAATTCCTCAATTTTAAAATTTGAGTTCTTGACCTAAGGTTTTGAATTTAAGAAATATGATAAAAATCTTGCAACCAGGTCTAGGTTGGGTCTACAGCATGAAGAAAGGGAGAAAAAAACAAGCTGCTCACAAAAAGTAAAAAGTGACAATGCATTTGAAGTAAATCCATAGGGTTTATCTAATTTTTCTCTGAGTCTTGATGGTCCTTGTCCATTTATTTTCACTAGAACGCTGGTGAGCAGAGGGCTCGTGAAAACATCATGGCCAGCAGAAACAGCTCTCACCCACATTTCCATTGACCATGAGTTTTTTCCTTCCTTTCCTCCAGATAAATTTTCTGAATATATTCTCAGAGCTGTCTTTGGACAGGACAACGTGCAGTTCTATGTCAATGGAGAACAGGATTTAATTCCATACAACCAGACAATATGATTAGGTATTGAGAACACCAAAATAAATGGGCCAGAGGCCTTATCCTGGAGAAACCTACAGTCCATAGGAGAAAAGAGTTAATAGCTACTGGTAGACTGTAATGGTCCAAAGTACAGACGTCATCAGTCAAATGCAGGTTCAAATCTAACATTATTCACCGTTAAACCACTTACTTCATTTAGTCTCCATGAATTTCAGTTTCCTCATCTGTAAAATGGCATAGAATGGCCATGAAGATGAAATATTCCATAAAAAGCACTTATTACAATGTCAGCCTATTAAATATTTGGTATATTTGGGTAATTATTATTATTAGCATTGCAGCTCACTGAATTTCCTCATGCTCAGCCTCTACCTTCTATCCACTGTTTCTCCTACTACTCATGTTTTTGGTCTGTTTATAGGAGCTGTCATAGACACTCATTTTAGCCACACAATCCCTGGTCCAAAATACATTGAGAGAATAGGGAGGAACACCCTGAATTGTGTGATGTATGATTGGCTTGTACCACCTCTGGGATCTTTCTGGGCCCAGAATCTTAAAAGTGAAGAGAAACTTAGAAATCTAGTAGCTAACCCTGTTTATAGTACAGCTGTTACCTGCCACATCTTTGGCCATCAACAGGGAGATAGAGTGGTGCTGATAGACAGCAGAGGTGCAAGGACTCAGTAAATCCAGAGGCATAGAAAGGAATAACCTCAATACCCAAGGTAGGTTCCTAGACCCATCTGAGGCACAATAACAAAAATCCAGCCAGCTCCATCATCTGCATTGGACATATCCTTTTGAAATACTACTGGGAAGATGGAGCTGCCCAACTAAGCCTCTCAATCCTCACCTGCCCTTTAGCAAATATGCTCTAGTAGAAAGACTCTGAAGACAACCAGGGCCATAAGGAGGTAATCTCTTAGGCCACTAGGGCTTGACCTATGTGCCTTGAGTTCCATTGCTGTGAAAAAGCTAAAACCATCTCACATACAGATGGCAGGTTTGATTGCCTGAAGACAGTGGTGTAAATGACACATTTTCTGTGTTTTTCCTGAAGACTAATTGCTCCCTGCGCAGAAGCATTTTAACAATTTTAATTATCACCAAACCCATTACAAAACTCCTGGTATCTGTGCATTTAAAGCAACTTTAACCAAGCTTGTTTTGTTCGCTGGTCACTATGATTTCTCCTAGAATTACAGTGTTCAGACCTCTGATTTATATTCAACACTGACCAAAAAGCCACCAATCCCTTCCAATCAGTGGGGACTCTAAACTTCTCCAGAGATCCCCTAACAGAGCAAGGAATAGAAACAGTATGTCCACCCAGATATCCCAATATGATTCACCAAAAGACTCTCCTTGAAAAGTATCTGATTTTTCCCTAATATATGGAAGATAAATAACTTCAAAGAAAACTAAACACATGAGACTTAATTCCCAGCATCCGAAAGTCAAGACATAAACCACAGACACTATCAGACAGTTACCTGTGGAATAAACTTTATTTCCTGCCACAGAGGGATGGAGAAGAATAAAGAGGGAGATAGGGGTCAGTAAAGTCTTGCAACCTGGACACTCTCCCAGGCATCCTGGGGCTTTGCTTAGGCTGCTTTGTAAAGGAAAATTAATGCTCAAAACAAGTTTATCATTTATTGAGTATGTACATATTAATAATTCTCTTTAAAAAAAAAAAAGAAGTCTATGAAGGGCATAAGATGAGGGATCCTTTGATAAAATGGCACCAGAATTCACTGACCAGAGGACAGCGGTCTCGTCCACATAACTGCAGGGCTATTTGCCACTACACAAGGCTCAGTGGGCTGCCTACCGGAGCTGCTATCTGCACTAGACACAGCCTTTCCGGGGCCAGGTGCAGGCACACACACATCAAAACCCGCCTTATCTCCGTCCCTGCTTCTTATCTTCTGTGGATAAACAAGGGCTCCAGCCCGGGCTCTCAGGCCAAGTCCCCTTCACACATACACATTCAACGGCACACCGAGTCCGCATTCCTTCCAGAAGTACAACTTCCTCCCAAGTAAAGGGCACCCTTTGCCTCAGGGAGGATGGTGACCTCCACCCTGAAGAGACAGTCCTCCAGCAATCTATCTTTTCTCCCAAACCCACATGTTTTTCAAAGTAACCCTGACCAAATCTTTTCTCCATTGGAAACCACTCCACGGACCAGAAAGGAATCAAGCAGCCCAGGAAATAAGCCTCAGCTGATCCCAAAGGTGGCTGATCAGGCAGCTACAAAAGGAGTCGCATTCTTTGCTTAGTTATGCACCTAAGAAAGGGCACTGCCTCCACTAGTTCATGGGAGGACTCAAGAAAGAATCTGAAAATTGACAGGAAATAAATCCATCCTTTACCTTTCCCTA
>NW_006773042.1:1380451-1381018 GCF_000442215.2 Lipotes vexillifer
TCTTTCCCATCACAAATATGCCTGATGGGTTTAGCTTTAGGCTCTGGGTTTTCTCTTCCCTTACAGAACAATCTTTTAAAATGCATTTATACACATCATCTCAATAGACTCTCATTCCAAGGGAGATAGATAAGGAAACATTATTATTATTATTATTATTATTATTTTTAGGTTAACAGTGAGAAGTAGACACAGATGAAGTCAGAGCTGTCCTGATGGTGCTGGGAGGGACCCTCTCACTTCTGGTTCTTTTGTCACCGGCAAAGCCCATCAACAATTCCTGGGAAATAAAAATAGAATCCAGGTAATAAAGTCTAACCTTTTGTTTTTCCTTTTCCTTTGGGCTTGGTCTAGTCTCACTTGCTCACAAGCTGCTGCGTGCAGAGGCCTTGCCCGGCCCTTCAGACCAGAGCTCCCGGTGACAAAAGGCTGCGCTGACACCTCATTCGGGAACCTTGGGCAGAAGCGCTGCGCTCCACACCGCAATTCAAGATGGCGGCCGGCGTGTGCAGAGACGCTGCCCGCCCCGCCCCCCCCACCCCCCGTCCCCGCCCCCATTCCCGCCCC
>NW_006773042.1:1381028-1452498 GCF_000442215.2 Lipotes vexillifer
ACCTGGAGCCCCAGCAGCTTAGCGGCGCCTGCGCCAGTGCCCAACCCGTGAGAGCTCTGCCCCAGCCCCTACTCCGGCCAGGAGAACCCTGTAAAGCAGCCCTGATCAAGGCCTGTCAGGGAGGGCGTGGACCCCAGAGCACGAGCTCTCACCTCTCCAGTCTCTGATCAAAGAATAAAACTGTCCTTTGCTTCTGAACGGAACTCGGTCTCTTTCTATTAGCTCAAACGACACCGGGCAGGAAGACGCTTGTTGGGGCCCAACTAGAAAGGGTCGGTCACACTTTGTTCCTGCCATGTTCCACATGTGTGTTGCAATGATGGCTTCACATTTGGACTATCCTATGTTGTTTGACATTGAGCTAAGCCATCTGTGACAGTGGTTGTCTCCAGGGCAGGGAGCTGGGTGGCTGAGGCACCCACTGGGAGGGGAAGAGGGGAGAGGGAAACTTTTCCTTTTAAGCTGTTTTGGATTTTAAACCATGTAAACTTATTGCCTATTTACCAAATTTTAAAAAAATGTTTAAAGGACTGTGGAACTTTATAGAACACAGAGGAAGCATGAAAAAGATAACTGTAGAGCTTTATAGGAGGAAACATGAACATTTAAAGAAAATGGTTAAGGGATGAAAAGAAATATACACTAAGGGACTTCCCTGGCAGTCCAGTGGTTAAGACTCCACGCTCCCAATGCAGGGGGCATGGGTTCGATCCTTGGTTGGGGAACTAAGGTCCCACATGCCCCACGGTGCAGCCCAAAAAAAGAAATATACACTAAAGGAGAAAATTTTTCAATTCTTTTAAGACTGACTATATCTCCCAGCCTATCTCCCCACCATTCCTAACCTCACTAGTTCCTCAGCAAGAGAACAGTATTATATTGAAAGTGGCACAGTCTAGCTTTGTGTTTGATATATTTGCTTGTTTTTTTTTTAAAGTACCAGAGTTTGGAACTCAGAATATGATTTTTAATAGTGTAACAAAAATTAGCTTAACCAAAGACTATGTATAATAGCTTCTCAGCCCAAGAAACAGGCTTTTTATCATCTTTTTGTCCAAGGTGGTTGGTATACATCAGGCATTCAGTAAATGTTGAAGGAGAAGCAAGAAGGGAATGATAAAGGGAGGGGACTGGAGAGGAAGGAAGGATGACAAACAAATGCCCTCCCTCTCATCCTCATTACTGACAGGTTTTTAAAGGGTCATCAGAATTTGGTGACAAAAAAAAAAAAAAAAAAAAGACTGTATGCTCTGGGTAGGCTACTTCAAGGAGATGGGAAAGACAAGTGCTCGGGGTTCTGAACCATTTTCCTTCAGGGAACACTCCAGGTCTTAGACATCAGAACAATGGACCCCAGGGCAAAGCTCTGAAACAAGCAACAGTGTTTGAATCACAAACCGTTTTTTATTTATGAGAGATTCCTTGAGGTTGATCAATAAAATACCCTTTATGTCTATTGCTAGGATTTCAAAATCATGACACTTCAACAGCTCATTTGTCCTGGAGTGAAGAAGCAGCTCCCGGAGACAGGGTTTGTGTTTGTCCTTGGAAATAAGGACAAACAAGAGCCGGCAACTCAAGAGTCTTTATTTTTGTCAGCTTGCTCTTCTGAAGGCTTACACCGTCAGCACTGTGTGAAGAGTGAAACCAATAAAAAGCATCTCTCTCAATGCAGGAGGCCAACTCAGGACTGTTTCTCGGCTCTGAAGCAAGTGTCTGTCAGTCAGGGTCGGGGAGGTTTCTGCTGCATTTTGGTGGGAAATCTTTCACACAGTGTAACTGGGAGCCTAAGAAGGGAGCCTAAGATGAAGGAACTGAGGCTCCCAGGTAGTAATGCTTTGCTTCAGGCCGCCTTAAGTATGTGGCTTGCCCCACTGAGCGCTCATTAACTGAGACCCAGAACCAAGAAAGGAACAGACCCTAGAGCAGTGGCAAAGCCACAAACTCCACCACCATAGGACCTTTGTCAAGCATCTCAGCCACAGGGTGCCATTTTGCAAGAAGCTACAACTTCCTAAAGAGCCTTGACAACAGCATAAAGGGAACGATCCTCGTAGGGAGGGAACTTCTCCCAGTTCAGGCCCAAACCCTGTAGAGAGGCATGTAAGTCTTTTATGATCTGGCCCTCCTTTCCTCTCCAGCTTCATTTCTTCTCTTCACCCAACACTTTTAGTTTAGCTCCAAGTATCCAAACTACTTGAATTGTTATCCAGATGTGCTTTTCCCTCTGCCTGGAATCCCCCTCTCGCCCTCACGCAACCTGTCAGCTGGCAACGTGCAATGCTTCTTCTTCAGGAGTCTACTTAGACGTCACCCTCTCCCACCCCTTATATTGTAAAATGTAGATTTTATGATTATTCAAGTAAGCTGAGACCAACAGATTAGAATAGGATTGCCATTGAAAAGAGAGTTTGCTCAAGTTCCCCAAAGAGAGCATGTCTTGCCACGCAGGGGCACACAGGTTGGTCAGAAGGCAGAGGGGAGTGAGGGGAAAATGTGGGCAAGAGCCTTTACTGGGGTTCCCACAGGAACTGTGAAATAGGGTGAGCAGGCTTGGGATTGGCTAGTTTGAATAGTTTCAGCGGGCTCTGGGGTGTAGGGTCTGTCCTTAATTGTCTGTATCTGGCCCTTGAGTGATTATGACATGGGAATAGTGGCCCAGAGTGTAAGGGGCTGAGAGAGGACGTAGGCGTATATGGGCTCTGAGCTGCTTAGTCTGCATATGAGAGACACACTAGCAGGCGAGCCCTCTACCGCCTCTAGGAATTGGCTGGCCCTGGAAGGAGCAGTCTCTCCAAGATCAGCAAGGTCCCACATGTCAAAATATCAGAAACACATGGTTAATACACCCTACACTATTCGAAGTGGTTAAATGCTCCTCTTATATTCACCATGGACTAACGCTCTGGTAAGACTGGCGACTATTTGAATTGACTACTTACCTCCTTGTTTACTACCACTTGTAGCCCCACCGACTATAAGCTCATTGAGGACAGGGGCTGTGTCTTTTTCATTGCTAAGAATGGCAACGAAGTATACAGAGATCAACTTGATAGGCTTCGAGGTCTAACCCTTGGTTCTGCTGCACTAGGTGTCATCACCTGCTGCAGGACTGAGTCTCCTGGACCACTCACAGCTCATGGAAACGTGTCTTGTCCTCTCCAAGAAGCCTTGCTCATTACAGAGCACTCATCTCGCCCTTCTTTCCTCAGGAACCCACTTAGCATCATGCAAGTTCCTCTCTTCGGGTTTAGAAGCCAGACTGGAGGCAAAAACAAAGTTCTGTTGTTTTCGGGTTCTCGATCTGTTTTTCGAAAACTAAGAAAGAAAACAAGCTAACAAAGGCATAAATCAAAAAATAAATTTTTATTCTCTATTTTGCTCCAAAAGATAAGACTGTTTGTAGAATTAAATGTCAGGGGATCTTATGACATTTCCTGGCAGAATTTGTGTGAAGCTTTCGACCAGTTAGTTTAATCCAAATTAGTAGGAGCCTCAGAAAAGGTTTTTGGCCCGTCCTCAGCTGGGAAGAGGTTTTGTCATGAACTCTGCCAAATGCGTAAGTATATATAAAAAGGGAGTAGAGGGAAATCGGGATTTTGGCCCAACTTTCTTTAATAACGAAGAAACAAACAAAACCCCCAGTTTAATTAAAAATTTCCCCATTCTGGCCTACCCTGTAATTTTTATGTTGCTACCCAAAAGTTATTACATAGTTACTTAAAAAAGAGAAAGGGGAAGTATTTTTAATTTTAAAGGATAAGAAGAGGGAAAAAAACTCTTGAGTCTTTCTTTTTCTACATCCAGAGTTCAAACAGCAGTGGCCTGTGTTTCTTTAGCAGGTTTGTCTTAGAGGCAACTAACAGCAGCCTATCGGATTTTAAAGTTCTAATTCTACGATGAGGCTCACTGATGTATACAACAAATGGAGTGCGTGCACCCACCCAGTTGGACAGAAGCACATCACCCCAAAGCCAGTGTTGCTCTCTGCAGCTTCTAGTAGTACAACATAGTAATTTCATCTCATTAGTAACTCGAATATAAATTTCTTGTAATAACTTTGGAATTGCCTGATCCAGTCTCATGGGTATTGGGTCGTGCCAATTCTCTTTGCTAAACATACATATCATGCAGGGGGACAATGCAACAGAATGAACCTTAGCTCTGTATGGGGTATGTTAACTCAGTAGTTCTTTGTCTCATGCAGGGATCTTCTGCTCCTCACGTTTGCAATCACTATCCAGCTTTGGCCTTGAATACTCAGCAGCCTGCTGTGCAGGTCTCTGTGCCTGTTCCGTAGGCTTCTCATGTTCAGGATGTCTGTCCGGTCCTAAACACATCCTCTTTCCACCATTTTCTATTCCAGTTTGTGTCATGCCATCCATGCAGTCACCCAGTTGGAACCCTGGACATCATCCATTACTCATCCCTGTGCCCAGTCAATCACCAGGACATGCTCATTTCATCTTCTTAATATTCTCCATTCAATCTTTACTACCACTGCTCTAGTTGAGATCCTTACATCTCTAACCTGGATGGATGACTGCAACAACCTTCTGACAAACATCCCAGCTTCCAGTGTATCTTCCTTCACTCCAAACTATTACCACTGGAGTGATGGTGATAGACCAAGCCTGATAATATCTCCTTCCCACTAAAACTCCTGAGGTAGCTTCCCGTCCTCCCCCAGAGCAGAGGGAGGCAAGGTAGAAACCCCTCCTGCCATAATCTCTAGCCTTACTTTGTTGATTCCCAGGTCACACATCACCCTTCAGTGATTCTAAACCACATGTAGCTCCCCTACACACCCTGCTCTTTCTATGCCCTGGCATCAACCAATCACCAGCAGGCAAGCCTTAGAACACGTATAATAGGGAAAATAGAGTAGCACATATAACTGCTACAGGGAAAAGCAGTTACCATTAAAATAAAATAGAAAACAATTTTTGTTTACATTTTTTGGGATCTAGAGGAAAATGCAAGGAGAAGAAAATTAAAGATAATAAATCAGCTGAAATATTGATTTTCCAGCTTCAACATCAATAACAAAGCATACTAGGTAGAGGAGTCCTTTTGGACCAGGTTGTCACAGCTCCCTCTTTGGTGCTGGTTTTGGAAACCTTCCCGGCCTGAGACTCAAGCTATTAATCAACAATTGTCTCTGAGTTGAAACCCACCAACTAAAAGACTTAGGTGTCTGACAAAGGACAAAACACTGCACTAGTCAGAGCCAACTCTGGAGCAATGTACTAAGCCTTTCTGAGAAGGCTTGGTAAATGACTGCCAGAGAAAACACAGAACAATGTAGAGAAAATTTCCAAAGCTCGAAAATTCCAGATGCCTGTGGATGGTAGGGAGCATGGAAAGTCTACCAGATACTTTGACTATCGGCCCATGGTCGAGTGGCTTTTGCAATGAAAGGTATAATACCGTTGTCATACCAAATACCAAATGGTCCAGAAAGCCAAACATGTGACACGAATTAGTCTCAAGGGCCAAAGTGATGTGGCTGGAGTCAACTGCAGAACAACACTGTTGTAACCCGAGAAAGCGCCAACAGCTCTGCGAGTGGTGCAGAGATCTAAAATAGTCAATCTGCCAGAAGCAGGCTGGACAACACTCCATGCAATGTGGTCTCCTTCACCACAAGGCAATCAGGTCTACCTTTGGCAGGAGTCACAAGTCTGGCAGCAAATGGTAACTCTGCATCAGAAACATAGTCCCTTACTTTGTGTCCTGTCTATATAATGGTGGATGTGCTGCCATGTGTGGGACAATGATGGATCCAGGGAACAATGATGGCAATCTGGGTGGTCCCAGCCCAACCAACAGCTTTACTCTAGTTGGTCTCATCAGAGAATGACCCAGACAGCTCTGTCAGCAGCCACAGTCTGTTTCCACTATTTGTAGCCCCTAAGGAAGGGTATCTTTAATCAGGTAAACTGTAGTTTCCCAAGTGACAGAACAAACCGTAGGTCATTAGCAACAGCCTAAAAGTCAGTAAAAATATAACAAGGCTCAGCAAAGAGGGTATTGGCTGGAGTTATGAGAATAGCTTTCTCTGCCCATGGACCAGGCCAGCCACATCCATTTTCAGGTCTGTTTACCTGGCGCTGAGATCGAGCAGCCACAGCAGTCCAACACCACTGGGTTTCAGTTTGGCTAATCCATCAGTGAACGAGGCAGAAGGCATTTAGAGGAATCTCCTAATTGTAACCTAAATGTATTTTTAACCCACCCTAAATGTAACCTTTATGAATCAAGGACACCATTGAGCCACTCCCTTTGTTTCAGGCCGTGGAATGGGGGGTAAAACTTTCCCCAAACGGATAGCTGCCACCTTTTCATCTAAATCCAAGATGCAACAAGGGCTAAGCCAGCTGCATTCTTGAATATACCGATTCCATTGGACAAGTGAGGCTTGGTGGGCCCTTCTATCTTGGTAGTTGTGAGTCTGTTTGAGCCACTCCACTTTGGAAGTATCAGGTTGGATGGCTCAGGTGTTCAGTTTTGAAAAGAGCCCAGTAGTCAGCTAATAGTTAGCAGACTATTAGCTAGAATAGCCTTCTTCCCTTTTCAGAAGAGGGAGGAGGCAGGGGAGGTGGAGACACTACCTTTATCTATCAAGGGTGCTCACACCCCACCAAAAGAAGGTCTACGATGCAGGGGGTCAGTGCCCCCTTTTAGTAAGGTGTACAGAAACGCAAGGCATCTATGGAGAATTGTCTCCCAAGAGGTAAAAACTACAGAAAAATAATGCAAAAAGAAGTTTTGCTGTTTGTGCTGGAAGCACTCAGACTTGTGGTGAGATACTCCAATCCATGATTTATAAATAAACAGATATTAAAGAGGTTTTACAGATTTTTAAAGCTTATCAATACCAGCTCTGACCATCCTGATCCACTTCACAAATGTACAACACATTAGATACAATACTTGGGCAGCCCATCAAAGCCCAACCCAAGTACCATTTCATTTCCAATTTTAATTTTCTCCTCAGCCATTTTAAAAATCTGACTAATTTCACACATAAGCCCAGCTAATCTCCACTGCTGGATGTTAGACAAAATAGAGTTCTTCTGATAAGCCCTCAGGAGAAAGTCAGGAAGGCTTGATTAAAGGAGAGATTTTAAAGTCATAGAGGTCAAAGCAGATTCCTTTTTAGGTGATTCAGTTTGGCATCACAGCGATATAATTAACTTAGTAAGAACATTCAAATTCTAGAACAAAAATATACTAAGCACGTCCTAATGTCCCAAGAAATAGGGCTAGCAGTTACATAAAGTGAAGCTGGCTTATCTTAACATTCATCTTTTAAGCCTATTTTGTTCCATGGCCCAGGCTTCTTAAGAGACTGCCATGAGAATTTAGCCTCCATCCCCCTAAGAGCCTGTCTACAATGGCTTATAAAGCAAGGGATAAGAGCCAAATTCCAGGTTGGCCTCAGTTATGTCTAAATGTCAACTTGCTTATCCCACGTAGTGAAACATATGAACATCCTGAGGCAGACCTCTATTAAGGGAATAGAGTCAGGTTTGCCCAAAGGACATCAAGGAATGTGCTGTCTCCATGATGCTATGGCTAGATAGAATCGCAGATATGTTTATCATTCCATTACAATTCTTTACACTCTAGACCTTATGTTCTTAAACCACTCTGTTTTAGAGACGATCTCAATGTTTTAGTAAAGTACAAACATCATCAGTCTAGTGTTATTGTGTCCATGTGTATGTTCTGGATTAAGGCACTTTTTTTTTTTTTTTTTTTGGTTTGGATTACAAACCACATTACTTGATAAATATCTGAGAAAAATGGGAGTGGGTGAGTTGGAAATCAAAGTAGACTTCGCTTATTCTATGAATACAATCCTTCTAAGACAGAAAGATTCTTACAAGTGTTTAGTTTTCTAAATAACTTTATAATGGAGAAAACCCATGCTCTTGTAAAAAGAGCCAAAGTCCTTATTCTGGTATAATTTACTCCCTTTTGGTCAAACAGGCAAATCAACAATAAGGTCATCAATATTCTCAGCAACACCAACCTCCATTTCTACCCCTATGTTCCATTAATGAATTTATACAGGGCCAGTGCCTTCTTTAGTATTAGAACCATGAACATCAGCTTAGTTCCACTGTGGTTTTACAAGGGAGATTAGAATGGTGTAGAAAGATCATTTCCCCCAAAAAATGTCACCTTTGATTTTCAACACATAATGTTTTATTACATATCTCTTTGGATTAGCAATACTTGATAATATTTCCAGCATGGGTTAGTTCTCTTAACCCAAAAGGACTAAGGCCTTTGATTCAAGAGTCAGATTTGCTTATATTGGCATCTAGATAACACAAACTTAACATCTAATTTCCTGATGTTAAAAAAAAAGTCATCCCTGATTGTTTAATTATAAGAGTATAAAACATATTACCTTAAAAGTTGTTTCTGTCCCAAACTTTTAAAGCACATTTTTCATCCAATAATGTACACATAGTCACTACAATGCATTTGCTATGTTAACTCATACTCTACTTTTCCCTACCAAACTTGAAATAAAGTACTTTAGTTGTAATCACCATTCTTCTTAAACATGTAGGGTATATCAAATTTTTTTTTTTTGCAGTACGCGGGCCTCTCACTGTTGTGGCCTCTCCTGTTGCAGAGCAAAGGCTCCGGACACGCAGGCTCAGCGGCCATGGCTCATGGGCCTAGCTCTCCGCGGTATGTGGGATCTTCCCAGGCCGGGGCATGAACCCGTGGTCCCCTGCATCGGCAGGCGGACTTTCAACCACTGTGCCACCAGGGAAGCCCTGAATTTTAAGTGAGTTTCCACCATAAGGAAATAATGGTAACACTGACTTACCTCCCAGAGTTTAAACAGTTTGAAAATGTTTCATTGCTCAATCTCTGCACTTAAAGAATTAGTCATAAGGAAGTTAGTGGCGAACAGGCCTAAACCTGGGTCACCTTGGGCAGGAAGTGGCTATAAATTTGTAGCAGATTTTAAACATTTTTTAGTCTGTTGGCCACTTTGGCTAAATACCCCCAAAGACCTCCTATTCCACTATTCCTTCCCAGCTATCACAGAAAAAAAAAAACAAAAACACCAGATTGGATGGGAAGGTTACTTATGATGAAACACCACCAAGACGGTTACATCCGTAACCGTCTGTATTTTATGGATGTTTTAATATATGCCAGAAACAAAATTATAGAGTCTGTCATATTATAAACATTAAATAGGCCAGCCCACAGACCATCTAGGGTTCACTCACAGATTACACTGTAAATTCATACTACAGGACTACCTAAAATGTAGGCATTTTGCTAGGTGATATTCCTGCCAGTAAGTGCATGAGGAATACACATAAAACTAAAGCAATCCCAGAAATGATCTTCTCCAACTTATGCAGATGTAGTAAGATCCTGATGCCAGAAAATAAACTCTCTTTTTTTTTAGAATAAGAGGACGTGTTACCTGCACTAAAATCAAAATCGGTTGCAAGTGATCGGGTTTCTTTTTCACTTCTGAGTACCAACCTTAAAACAACTGCACAGGGCTTCCCTGATGGCGCAGTGGTTGAGAGTCCGCCTGCCAATGCAGGGGACGTGGGTTCGTGCCCCAGTCCGGGAAGATCCCACGTGCCGCAGAGCGGCTAGGCCCGTGAGCCATGGCCGCTGAGCCTGCGCATCCGGAGCCTATGCTCCGCAACGGGAGAGGCCACAACAGTGAGAGGCCCGCATACCACAAAAAATAAATAAATAAAAAAAAACAACTGCACAAATTCACACTCTGAGTCCGGTGACATTTCAGGAATGGGAGACTGAACTTATTGATATATATGAAAATAAACCTCACAACAATGAAGAATTCAAGATTAGAAGGCCTCCACTAATGGTAATAAGAAATAATTTGAAATATTTTTTTTAATGTTGGATAATTTTTAAGAACAAAGTGACGAAAATTAATGTTGCAACTTTTCCAGATCTAATTTGGAACTAATTTGGACTAATTTTTGTGACAACCAAAAAATGGGGCAAGGCTAAAATCTCATTCCAAATTTAGTCAGCTACAAAGTTTCAAACTCACCGCCCATATAACCTCAAAAAATTTTAAATAAGTCAGTTTACAACAGAAATACTGAAAATAAATCATCCTTGAATACTTTTAGATTTTCCCCAGTGTACCACAAATCACATCCAGAAACCCAAACAAAACAATCACTGAAATGTTTGAGATCTGCTGCTGAAATTCAGAGCTGCAGGACAAGAAAAGGAGGGAGAACTAGGCGGATGGCCTGGTCTCTCTCTCTGCTTGGGCAGCACTGGTCTTCTGGAGGTCCTAAGCTATGCACGTTCAAAGTGTGAGTCCATAAAAGCCAGCAGTAACATTAAAATAATAATGATAGCATAAATAAAAATAGGCTCTGGTTAAAGAGAGAGGATTCGTTTACTGCCGTCCTGCTGAGGTACTTTGACCACCGAGAGCAGGAAAGCTATTAGCATCCTGAATTAATGGGTAGAGTGGTTTTCAAACAAGATATTTTCATGATGGACACAATGTGGACTCAGCAAAGGTTCTCCTTCAAGAAAATACAGCTTCTATTTCAAAGAGCTCTGATTAGACTTAATACCATTAGGGAACCATCAAGGATTTGTGTTGTTGTTACTGCTTTTAACTATCAGTTACTTTCTAAACCAAAAATTGTGGGTAGTTAACTTGACCGACAGTCAAGGTTTAGGAATGCAGAAGCAAATCCAAGGTACAGACGAGCTTCAGATGTGGACAGGCCTCAAGGAGTTTGGAATCTTTTTAGGTTGTCAGGTCCTAGCCTTTCTCATCATCACCATTATCATTGTGATTACTAACTTGTCTGGGATTTATAAATAAAAATTCACTTCCTTCATCACATCCCCTCCGTATAGTACACGATTTTAGGAATCCTCAGTAAGCTTTATTAGTGACAATGTAAAACAATTACAATCAAAACCAAAATTAAACAAGCCTACCTAATGAATAAATTCTCAAACACTATTAATGCCTACAACATATCCAGTAGATATCTGTTTAAAAAGTAAACACCATTTGTAAATTAATTACCAAAAATATAACTGTTTTCAATTTCCATAATACTTGAAAGCATAAATACAAAGTTCAAAAGACCACATACAACAGAATAGTCTATAAAACAAAGCTAACGTTAAAAGAATTGTTCAGTTGACTTTATAGCATTTATTTTGTTATATAAAATTATTTAAAACAGTACATTTTCCGTATCATACATGAAAGTTCACATCCAGATGTCTTTTCTATCAAATCCTTATTCTTTCTCCATTGTCAAAATCCTAATTTTCACTCCTGGCTAGATTTTTCTTCCTTGGCAATTCTTTTTGTTACCCCACTGAAATATTTCTCACGGAAGGAATTATGGCCTTGGTACGGCAGAAAGTGATCACTCAGCAGATGTGAATACTGGTCCCGGTTCTGGTTGGTTGGAAAATACAGAAAATAAAGATGTTTGAGTTATTTCTTTTGTTAGCCTGCAACCAAAGCGGTCATTTACTCTAAGCAAAATCTCACTCTCTGGTACACATTTGTTTTCCTTTATTACATGAACAAGAAATACACCACCACTTTATATCTGGATCATGCTTGGGTATCCAAAGTGTTTTCACTTACTCCACCTTATCTGATCCACACAACAATCCTCTGCACAGAGAAGACAAAAACTTTTACTCGGAAAACAGAGACCCAGGGATTGCAAAGAGAATCATCCAGGCAACTCGAGTTGGGACAACCACCTGCATCTTCCGATTCCTTGTTCAGCACAAACTGAAACTGTCTTTGACTATAAGAATTATCAAGCAAGGAAGCTTCTACTCCAATGGCGTACAACAACAAATTATTACATTTGTATGATGTCATACAGATCAGTAGAACTGTCTGGGAGTACATGCACATTCAGTTAATGAAATAAACTATTCCTGGCAACTTTAAGTAACCTCAGTAGATGAAGATACAGGATAAACAAGTGATTTTCACACTTAGACTTCAGAGACAGGTGAGGACTAGTGCTTAGACTGACATTTGGAAACTGGAAATATTAACCCATGTTTCAGCTTAGAAAATTGAGGATAAGAAGACTGACAGACAACATTGAAACATCAGCTTCTCAGCCAATTTCACTAGCCACCTTAAACTGTGAAAAAAAATCTAATTAGAAATAAAATCTCATTTCCCGTGCATTTCTGTAAATTCATATTCAAATGTACAGGGATTAATGTGATTCTGAGAATATGAAGCCTAATTATTTATCCTGGTTTCAGTATCAAAATGATATCTACAAATATATCTGGAATATAACAATCCTCAAAATATTTTTGTATTTCTCCTCGTTCCTGTATGAGATGAATACTTTCATTCTCTCCCTCATATCTAATATTAATAAAAGCCCAGGTTTAGCCAAAATAAAATTATGTTGGCTGATTTGTTTATTCAGAAACTATTTTGCCCCAGAATACTTTTTTTTAATTATACAAAAAAAGAAATTATTACACATGCCCAGATTTCCTGATTCATTTAAAAAGAAAAAAAGTGGCTATTTAAATTTTATGGCACTAAGTATACTACAGTTCCAAATTCTAGCAAGCACGTGAAAGCATGCCAATGGTTACTAATTTCAGGCTATATAATCCCCAAAAGATAAAAAGTTAAAGAATACCAAATGAAAGGTAGTATTTATGGGGTATTTATTATGGGCCAAAAACCATCCTAAATGCTTTACATGCACTATCTAATATAAACTCATCAGCTCTAAGAGATAAGTACACTCTTATTACCATCTACAGATGAGGAGTTATTTAAGAGTACAGGCCCAAGATAATACAGCTGGTAAGTGACAGAGCTAGGATTTGAACACAGGTCTACCAGACCCAGGGACTACACCCTTTAACTATAACATAATGAGGTTTTTTTCCCCAAAAGAGCTAACTCTTGCCTCAACTCAAGAAGCAGGAGTATCTCAGGGAATAAACATGTGATGAACAAAGGCTTCACAGAAAGGAAGAGACCTGGATCAGAAATGCTATTAACTTTGTTCTAGTAACTAAGAGGATTATTTCAATGGTACAAAATTTTCATACTAGAAGGAGATATAAGGAGCCACAGGATGCCTGAGGGATACCATAACCCTAGCAGTACTGTTGACTGGACAGGAGGACTCAACGTCCACATCTCCAGACCGGACCTGGGAGAGCAGCAGTACAGGATGATGGTCCAGCATTTAGCCTTGCCTTGTGCATGCCAACTTTTATCAGAAGTCTGACTGAAGAGTCATAGGAAAGGAAGGGACTTGCCATCATCTGCTCTTCCAGGTGTTCTACATTCTGTCCTTATATGAAATAAGATCACTAGAAAACTTGCCTACTTTCTGAACTACATTAGCTTAATCCGGGCAGAAACACCTTTACTTGGTTATATGTAAAGCTATGTCCAGATGTGACATCTCTCCTGCCACATTACTTCTCACAGCTCTTTGCATCATTCTCCACCCAGTCATCAAAATCAGAAACCTGGGTCAAATCGCTCTCCCTTTTCTTCTCACATTAAGTCAGTCCTAAAATCTTAGATTCTGCATCCTAAATTTCTCAAATCCACTCCTCCTCTTCACCCGTAACTCCAGTATTATAGTTAAAGCCTTCCTCATCTCTCCTTGCTTTTTTCCTAAACTGCCAGTTGCCTTGCCTTTGTGGCTCCCTCTCTGTTCTCCATAATGGGATCAAATGCAACTTATTAAAATGCAAATCTAATATTCCAGCATTCTGGCTGAAATCCAAACGGGTTCAAACTTTCCCCAATTCTGAGGCTTTTCCCTTAACATTTGGGAGTGAGATTCAATTGCACATCAGTTTGCTGAATGTCTTCTCACTTTCCTCTTCTGTACAAGAGGGATCAGAACACTGTCAGGCAGCGAGATCCTTCCCAGCTTTGCCTCCTGTCCTCTCTTCTCCCTGTGACTCCTCTAAGCCATAAGAGTACCTCTACATCTCAAAATGCACTGCAGACTACTTCAGTGAATGTCCTGGGGCTGCAGTGGAATGACAGGACAGAAATGTGTGATCCCAGAGTGCTAGATTAAAAGGTAGAGGCATGGTAAGACAGCTGAAGACCAGGATGGGCCGGGGACGGACTCAGGCTCAGTTACTTGTGTGCCTAACCCACCTAAACCGCCAATTATGCAGCTCACTGGGGGAAGCAGGAGAGAAAAGCCGAAGCACAATGGAAGGTAGGTATCCTCATAGACCAAAGTGGGAGCTTAACCAAATAGCTTGTCTTTGACTTAAAGGATATATATAGGACAAACTGAGGATGAAGAAGAGACTATAAAGACCAGAGGCAGAGACTGAGAATGAACGGCAGAAACCTGGAAAACGCAAAAGTAATGATTAAAACCTATGCCAATTAATGTTTATCAAGAAAACATATACTACCTATGGCATTCTTTATCTAACTAGTTTAGACTTCAAGATTCGCTCAGAACATATAGTAGTAAAAGCAAAATAAGCCCCTAAAAGACCATATATTCAGTGCTACAGAGACCCAGTGACAGAGAAATACACGCTACAGGAAAAGTGGGGAAAGACTATTCACCTTCGAAATGCAACGTCTGGGGGCTGTTGGGGGAAATGCTATTTATCTCCCAGGGAGTAGAGAATGTGAGGTATGTTTGGGTCCTACAGTGGAACGCCTCCTTCTGTAAGATTGATTGCCCCCTAATTGTGAAACAAGACATTCATAACAAAAACTCCTGGAGAACCCAAAAGCTCCAAATCCCTTGTGCAGCCAGGAACCTGGCAAGAGCCGTTCTATTACTAGCAGCGTTAAGTCCTGCTTCGGGATAAGCCAGACACTCCAGAGACTTTGGCTACCATTTTCATCTAAGTGGAAAAGATATGGTTCATAACATGTTCCACATAAAACATTCAGTACACTTATGGTCCACATATTATCACATACATATATGTAAATATCACTACCTATGAACAATACACATTTAACATATACTCTGGTCCTTATGAAAAATACCATTTGCAGCATTCGGAACTTATGTTAACTTGATGCTGAATAAAATGGCAAGCTCGCTATTTTTTTCTCTTTTCCCTCTCTCCTTCATCCTATCTTTAGTTTAGTTTACCAGGGCTCACACTTGAGATGATGATATTCAACTCTACATATTTTTCATCACCTTTTGATAACTCTTCTCTATTCACATTCCCTGCCCATCTCAACCAAGAATATCTGCAGATTTTTTTTTTTTTTTTTTTTTCTCAAGTGTTGGGAACCGTAAAAATATGGCATGAGCTGGGTGCAACCAGTCCTCCTGCAGTTTTCCTTGGGATCAGATGTTCTTACTCAATGGAAATAGTTGGAGATAAAAGCCATCCCGTTGCGGAGCACAGGCTCCGGACGCGCAGGCTCAGCGGCCGTGGCTCACGGGCCCAGCCGCTCCGCGGCACGTGGGATCTTCCCGGACCGGCGCACGAACCCGTGTCCCCTGCACCAGCAGGCGGACTCTCAACCACTGCGCCACCAGGGAAGCCCTGCAGATTTTTTTTTTTTTCAACTCAGTATCTCAAAGGCCAAGGGTTTACTTAAAAGGAGAAGAGAACCCTCAAGCAACACAACCCTTGATATCCCTCACGAACTCAATCTTGCCCCAATGTTTGATGTCTGGCTTCTCTAACACTTCCAAATCTGTCTATCACTATCAGTCATGATATCATCTATGTATCATAAAACCTGAGTTCTGCCAATCTTTAGTAAGCAAGAAATACTTCATGGAAAATAAAAATACACAAAGAATTAGGAAATGCCAAGAAAGAAAACTATGGCAATGAAAGATTACAGACTACTTTTCCCAAATTTCATAACTACTGGTTAAATTTTGGCACATGGCAGTACTTAAGGAAATATGAATAAAGTATTAAAATTGTTGATTACACTATCTACTGTTTATCATTTTTATAACCAGAAATCAAGAATTTCTGTAGGAAAATCTGTGCTAGCTACAGATGGCTACATCATGGAAATACACAGCTTTCAGACCTATCACTTAACTTTGTAAGACAAACAGCAATTGTAAATATGACAAGAAACATACAAGTTCTGATTCAAGAAAGCAACTGATACGTATTTGCAACTATGTGTTTTACATAAGTGAATTATTTAATTTTCTGCATCTTTTCACAGCAGATTATTATCTAAATTTTGCAGATATGGAAAGAGACTAAAAGAGTTTAAATAATCTGCCACAAGTCACACATCTAGTAAGCAGTATTTCCAGAATTGTAGACTAGATCAGACTTCAAAGCTCATGCATTTTCCGTCACAGTTTTTTTTTTTTTAAGTAGAAATTACATCAAAACAATGGTTAAAGAGTTAACTTCCTACATGGTAGATTTGTGGGTCGTTCAAAATGGAGTTTGACATTTAGAGGACATTCTTCACGGAACAGCAACATATTTGGTAGCACATATTTCAGATCTAAACTTTTAGACAGAACCCCTTTAACCACTGTCCCACCCAGCCAATTTCCTGTCCTATCAGTACTGCTAATTCTAAACATAAACCACTCGAGGAATTTTAACACACTTGCCAAAAAAAAAATCAAAGGAAGCTTTACAATTGGTAGCGTACTTTTATGTGTACAGTGCCCTCTGCTGGCTGAAGCAGATAAATCCTTCTTTATAGTATTTCCTGCTGGGGATAAAGATCGTTTAAAGCAGAGCTGACCATCATGCATCGGACTGTCAGGAGCGCTCTATTTCCCTCACTGTCTCTAAGTCCTGATTGCTGTAAACACCTAGAGTTACAGAGCAGCAACATGATGGCCATTTTCCTTCAGAGGGCACTGGCATTTATTCACACCATTTCATTTTTAGAAGAATAGTGTGGAAATATACAAATACATATTCACCTTAGTGACTGTAAAGTGTATCATTGTCATTTATGTCCATTTGCAAATTATTCTCGAGAAAAATAAAGGAAAAGTACATACACTAGACCTTATTCAAGTTAATCTTTATTTTTACAAATAACTGTACATCAAAAGTAGAGCATCAAAAAGAACACAGGAGACATTAAAAGGAAAGTACTTCGGCCGCTTGTAATTTAATAAATGTTAATCTAAAGGGGAACAACTTCTCAAGAAAAGAAAAAAAACTGTATGTTTTGTAGTTACATCTGAAGCTGACACTTTTTTTTTTTTTTTTGCGGTACGCGGGCCTCTCACTGCTGTGGCCTCTCCCGTTGCGGAGCACAGGCTCCGGACGCACAGGCTCAGCGGCCATGGCTCACGGGCCCAGCCGCTCCGCGGCACGTGGGATCTTCCCGGACCGGGGCACGAACCCGTGTCTCCTGCATCGGCCGGCGAACTCTCAACCACTGCGCCACCAGGGAGGGAAGCCCTGAAGCTGACACTTTGAATGGAACTAATGACACGCTGGATTACACTGGGAGAATACATATATGTAAGAGCGTCCTGAACATATAAAACTGCTCAGACTTTAAAGAAACTAAAGTTGACAACTCCATTTAGGTAAAACTATCCTTCTAATTACTGCCTTCTCCCAGAAATCTGCCATTCTTTGTTATCATCTCCCTTAAACAGAAGGAAGGTGTTATGATTTTCCACAGTATGGCGATTCAGGTGCTTTTTTGGTTTACTTCTCATGAGAAATGAGGCCTAGGTATGATAGGATTAAAATGTTTCTGTACCACTGACTTTTGAGGAGTGATATCAGGGTAATGATAAAATTCAGTGTATTTTGAAACAGAAAACTTAGCTAGCCTTAACTATCTATTCCTACTCTTCTTTCAAATGGATGATTTAAATGCTGTTGAATTTGTTTTTATTCTAGAGGGGCCCAAAACAATCACTGAACAATTACTATTCATTCCATAAATATTTACTGAGTGGTGAGCAAAACAGTCAAGCTCCATGAATTCAGTTATATACTAGTGGGAACAGACATTAAACAATGTATACCCAAACATGCACTTACAAACCATGATTAAATACTGGGAAGAAAAGGGTTACTATAAGAATATAGGGAGTGACCCAGCAATCCCACTACTAGGTATATACCCTGAGGAAACCAGAATTCAGAAAGAGTCATGTACCAAAATGTTCATTGCAGCTCTATTTACAATAGCCCGGAGATGGAAACAACCTAAGTGCCCATCGTCGGATGAATGGATAAAGAAGATGTGGCACATATATACAATGGAATATTACTCAGCCATAAAAAGAAACGAAATTGAGCTATTTGTAATGAGGTGGATAGACCTAGAGTCTGTCATACAGAGTGAAGTAAGTCAGACAGAGAAAAACAAATACCGTATGCTGACACATATATATGGAATTTAAGAAAAAAAAAGTCATGAAGAACCTAGGGGTAAGACAGGAATATAAAGACAGAGACCTACTGGAGAACAGACTTGAGGATATGGGGAGGGGGAAGGGTGAGGTGTGTTAGGGCGAGAGAGAGACATGGACATATATATACTAACAAACGTAAGGTAGATAGCCAGTGGGAAGCAGCCGCATGGCACAGGGAAACCGGCTCGGTTCTTTGTGGCTGTCTGGAGGGGTGGGATAGGGAGGGTGGGAGGGAGGGAGACAAAGAGGGAAGAGATATGGGAACATATGTATATGTATAACTGATTCACTCTGTTATAAAGCAGAAACTAACACACCACTGTAAAGCAATTATACCCCAATAAAGATGTTAAAAAAAAAAAAAGAATATAGGGAGACACCTAGTTAGATGGGGGAGAAGAGAATGGATAAGAAAGGCTTCCCTAAGGAAGTGACATTTATCTGAGACCTAAAGGATGAATCAAATTTACTCATAGAAAGAGACGAGAAGAAAGCATTCTAGGGAACACAATGAGGGAGGAAACAATGTGAAAAGACTCAGACTTGAAAGAGGTAAGTACATTCTGGGAACTGAAAGCAGGCTAGTGTGGCTAAGGCTTGCAAAACTAAAGGGAAGGTGGCACAAAATGAAATTGGAGAGACAGGCCAGAAGTCTAAGATCAGGCCAGCCTTGAAGGTTATGTGAAGGATTTTGAATTTTAGTCTAAATTTCACAAAGTTATTGATGACTTTTAAGCAGGGGAGTTCCGTTATCTGTTTACATTCTGAAAGATATTCTGGCTACCGTACAGGAAACGTCATGGTAGGAGAAATTCCAGAGGTAGGGAAACCAGCTGGAAGACTACTGCAGTAGTCCAGGAAAGCGGCACTGCACCATGTCCTTTGGGAAGTAGGAAGGAAGGATAAAAATACATGCACCTACTCAGCTACCCCAAACCAGATTTCTAAAAGTTATCCTAAACTCCTGTCCCCCTTACCCCAATTATTCAATTAGTCATTAGGTCTTGGCACATCTACCGCCCCTGAAGCTCTCAATTGCACTGTCTCGCCCACAATCTCCAGTTTCTACCTTTATTAGTTGACAGCCTCATCATCTTCACATGACCATGCTAGAAGCCTCCAGGCTGGTATCACAGGCATCTTTCCATAATAAAAACTTGCCTGCATGTTAAAGCCCGAGTGACCTTCCTAAAACAAGAACTTCTGCCACTCTCCTAACTCACATTCCTCAGGGCTTGCCATCACCCATAGGATAAACTTGAAACTCTTTGGTATGTAAAGACCTTCAACACTAGGCAGGCCTTTGGTTTTCCACTTCTCAAGCCACTCCTCCCCACATACTTAGTATTTCAGTCATGCTTAAATGTCTAGGGTTCCCTGAATGCACCATAACCCCTCTCATGTCTCTGTACCTTTGCTGAAAATGTTGGCCTCTTGACTTAAGCACCATCTCCTCAGGTAGGCACTCTCTGGTGTTCACAGAGCAATGTGCACTGATCACTACAGAACCAAACACGTTATGCTGGAATGGACTGGGTCATTGTTTCTCCCACATGCAAGTTCTCTAAGGATAAGGACTATGTTTTATCAGTCTGTTCTGTCTCAACACATGACACAAATGGTCCCATAAACACACGCTGAGTGATGAAAGCCATGGCTTTCCCCTCAGGGAACATGCAATCAAATCAGAAAAAGAAAACATACTAAAATATGAAAAATACATGAATGTAAAAATCAGTAAAAGACATTTCTCATACTACCTTTTCCATTCACTCTCAACAGAAACTACATCCTTCTTTACAGAGAAAAAAAAAAGGAGTCATCAAGTATGAATTTTCTCAACTTCCCTGCCCCCAGTCCCCCTCTACTACACACTGGATCCCCTTGCTTAACTCTACAGACTCTCATCACTCCCAATCCACATTCTAACTGAAGCCAAAATTCTCTCTCACGGTATCCCTTTACTGCCAAAAGAGTTACTTTCAAAGAACCCCCCAACAATATACCTAATAATAATCATCAATTTATAAAAATTACTGTTTAAAAACAAGAGCTTTCCCCTAGAAAGGTGTCACTTTGGGGATGAAGTTGAAAACCATCTGGAAGAAAACCAAATGGCTATTTTAATTATAGTTCAGGTTTAAGTTGTCCTTTCACTTACTGACAGCTCCTGATAATGAGATAATGATTTCTTCTACCTCACTAGTATTAACCTTAAGTCATTTATATTCTCAAAGTGGCAGCAGTTTATACAAAACAGCAGTTTCACTGCAAACACTTGAATACAAATGGCTTACGAAACTTATTCTATGATAAGTGGAAACCAATGATGCTGTCATCGTAAGTAAAAGCCATCAAACTGGTGATGCTCACCTAATTCTGTCGAGGATTCATGAAACAGATTAAAGGTATAATACACATTCTTTAATAAGGTGAGAGGAAGAAGGCAAAGAGATGGAAGAGGAAAACAGTGAGTAGATAGATTTTCCTTCTTATAATCAGCAGAGAGTGAAAATGAAATGTAAATGACAGTGCTGAACATAATGGACCTCAGTTCAGCTTCAGGGTAATTATCCATGTCCGGCTTTTGTTTAAAAATCCTGCGCCCCTTATCAAAGCTTCCCAGTGTTCTACATCTGGTACTGGACAGTAGCTATAGAAACCACTTGTGCTAAAGTTATACAACTATAAACAGCACTAGGCCATTTCCAAACCAAGGACAAGCAGGTCAAAAGTCTGGCATCCAATACTATTAAGGAAAAAACCCTCTAGCACTATTCTTAATGGGAGCAAGGTAAGGGTTGGAAATCTTCATCCCTAAACTTGGTATTTACATATAACCTGTACTTGTAAAAAGTTTAATTACTCTGTAAGATATTAAGTTACCTAAAATTTGCTAAAATATTTTAATATATATAAAAATCTTTATATCTAGAGTTCTGAAAATGAGTGACACCTAATGATTGAACTTTGACATCTGGCACTCAACACATAATTTCTTTCTAACTAAAAAAAACCATCATGGATATCTGTGCTCTCATGATGATACAGAACTATGAATACTTTCTACATACTCGCCACTAAAACCTATAACTCCATAAAATTCAAAACTTAACCTCAAACATTAAAATACAGGTCAACACAGGGGATAAAAATGTAATGACAACTTATTAGTTACTATATCTAAAAGTCAATTAAAGTTAAGAAGAACCTTACTTACCTAAGCAGCAGAGGATGAGTAACAGACCAAAACACGCATAGACATGAACATACATACTCTTGCTTTAATTTGGAGACAATTCATCTCCTAGGTGACTTCTTAAAATCATCAACAATCCATTAAAAGAAAAATTAATTAAAATACACATGCATTTATATATGTAAACATCAAAAACAAACAAAATTATTTTGTTTAGGGATGAATTCGATAGTGATAATATTACAAAGGAAAGTAAGGAAGTGATTACCATAAAAGTCAGATTAGTGGTTATACTTGCAGGAGGAGGTGTTTATGATCAAAAATAGCCACAAAAGGGGGTGCTCCAATACTCCGTAATTCTGACCTTGGTGGTGGTTACAGAGATGTTTACTTCATAATTATTCATTAAACTGTACCCTTTAGGTTTTGGGCAAAAAAATACACATTAAAATCTCAGGGTTGGGTTCTTGGTGGGTCATGGAGTGAGAAGAAGACACTAGCTTGTGTTTGAATTTGAAAAACACTAGAAATATAGTTCTAAATTAAATAACCATTTGATAAATAAATAAAAATACAAAAAATAGAAAATGTGTCATTTGAGAATTATAAAAAAAAGCTCCAGAGGATTATGCTATGAACATAAACTTCCCATTTCCCTAAACCATTCATGCCTTGGACTCCTAGATCATACTTTATATTTTGCAGCTGACGTCTGCCTAAGATTCTGTAACAGCAGTTAAAGACTGCTTTACTGCCATGGTTTGAAAATATGAGCATTAGAGCTGGAACATTAAGATGGATGCTCTCTCTGCCTTCAGAGAACAACTGCTTTTTCCTGCAAATAAAAGAGCCATATCCAAATAGCATCGTAAGTACAAGGATCCAGGTATCTTAAATGACTCCTTCTTGGAGCTAGTAGGGGATAGACTTTTGCTTTTTCTTGGTTTACCAGAAATAGTAATTTAAAACTATTATGATAGCATTAATTTAACAAAAAATCCAGTTTGGCAAAGTCATTTAGTTGCAGAAGTATAAAAGAAAAAGTCAAGTGATGACTCTCTAAAATTTAAATTCAAGGAAAAGTACCATTAACAGCAAAAGTGATTCATTCAGAACTAAGTAGATGGCATGATCCTTAAAACTGAATTAATACAATATGATATGTAGCATCAGGCTTCTTTCTGTTTTTATAAGCCTTTTTTAAATATCTCAAGTTGAAATATAATTTATAAATAATGCAAATAGCTTCCTTCTGATTTCTAATGCAAAATAATTTAAAAGAGTCTCTCTTTCTCCATCTCTTTCCCTTGCCCTCTCTCTCACACACACACAGAGACACACACACAGACACACATTTTGATGGTAATGAATACTGTATTGTACTATGACCTAGACTCAGTTCATATCCAACTATCATGTTCTGATTTAGTGTCACCCTGTCTTATTTTTCTCACTGATAAATGAAGTAGCATCTATTTCCCACCAGGCATGTTATAAGATTGAAGTAATTCATACCTCATCTCTAATCTTTCATAGCCCTAATCAAAAGGAAAATACCCAACCATCCTGGCAAGAGACAGGCAAAAAACAAAGTATTTCAGAAAGAAAGGTCAACAGGAAGAGACCACCTTTAACTCAAATGGCTGCCAAAGGAAAAAAAATTGACAACATAGATCCTGGGAAAGGATAATGCATAATGGAAACAGGCACAAGCATTATGTCAGCAAAACACCATAGTTTGTGATTAGCAACACTACTATCATTCTAATATGGAAACTACTTATACAAAGACTAATTTCTTCCACTTTGAGCCATTCATAAGTCATTTTCTCAAACAAGTGACCTCAGTTTCTCTTCTCTCTCTTATTTAAAACACTGTTGTTGTTATAATGTTAATGGTTCTTTTCTCCCTCCACAGCTTTAAAATCTTTCAGTCCTTTAGTCAAGTCTTTCAGTTTTGGCCACCTTCCATTCTGATTAATGAAGCATTCATAGGCTTCATGTTACTGGACTCTCATTTGGTCCAAAATAAAAAATTACATTAACTTTCATCACCTGCTACTATGACCTCCCAATATTCTCTACTTTAAATCATGTGAACTATACTGGCTAGCTATAAAAAAAAATAACAACTGATTTACACAATATTATAACTTTAGTCTAAATTAATGTCCATATGGTATCTAAAATTAAATTTATCTATACTTCAGTACTTCTCAAACCACCAGCAGCGTAAGGCAGGATGTCAAGTAAATAAGCCACAAAACAAATAGGGCACATGATGGCCCATTTAGTGCAATGACAATTTAAGATAATTTTCTTATATTTAACCAAGTACTATAGCGTATAAAAGTTGCATGAATGTTTAAAAAAGAATTTCAAGGAAGTCTTGAAAATGGCTGCTTTGGGTAGTCATTTCTCTACCCAAGTATATTGGTATAAAACACTGAGAGAGTATTATTTTGGGTACTTCACTGAAGACAAACTACTGCACTTGATTTCTGAACTGTTCTGGACAACTCTAGAGATCAGCATTTTTCTCCTATGAATTTTATATGAGAAAAATGTTTTATAGGAGTAACCACTGTGACCACAACTATATATAGCAGCATTGACTACATGTTGCATCAACAGGAAAAATAAGTTCTAGTAAAAACAAATCATTCTGCCATGGTCCCATGAGTGATGAGAAAAAACTGGCTTTAAAAGAAACTTGTAACATGCTACTGAAGAACATTTGCCTTTTAATCTTGGCATATTCTAAAGGTAGAATTGCGTTTTGGTGAAGAGGCAACATGATCTAGAAAAAAGGAGAGAGAATTTTAGGGACAAAGAGGAGTTTTGGTCTCAAATTGGCCACTTCCTATTTAAGTGGACTGGGCTAGGCCTTGGCCACTTCCTCATCTCTAACAGGGGCAAAATAATAAGGTCAAATGGATGTGAAACCGCTGTAAAAAATAAAGCATTAAAACAGTGTTATTTGTCATTCACTTAGCTTTCAGACTACATCAACAGGGAATAATGACAGAAAACTAGCTTTTCTTAATCAGGCATCTTCATAATTTTAACATGGTTAGCAAGAACTTTCTCCTTTACTACTAATGTTCAGTAAGTCTGAAAACTATAGCCAATAATGTAAAGATACAAAGTTTTATGAAATATCTATATTCTTTAGATTTTTTTACATTTATAACTTATGTTTTACATTTTAAAAGGGGGGGGAGGGAGAACACTTTATAACAACACATCAAGTGGGTCAAAAGTTATACTGAAGTTAAGCCTAACAAGTAACAAATCAAAAATGAAGAGACACAGTATACAAAAGTGTAAAAATCTAAAATTAATAGTCTCCCACTGCCAAAATCAACAACACTGAACAAGGTCGAGAATAATTTGTTAGATGTGCATGAGAACTGTTTGACAATTTTATGTCATCACTTTCATTATAAAGGACTGGGATCTTGCTGCAATTATATACACTCCTCTCCATACAAACGGAAGGTAGAAATGAAGTAATTAATTAAAAGCCAAACATGACTAATTTAACATGACAAAGTAATTTCAGTTATAATAAACTCCATACAAGTTAAAACTCACTGATTAAATTTGATCTTATAAAGTGAAGGCCATTTCAAAAAATTACTTGAGCAAAAGGCTTGCCTTGTTTTATAAATTAATTTGAAAGGACAAAAGTAAAATGATAAAAAGCAACTGAACAAAAATTAACACTGCCTTTATAGGTTTAAAAATATCTAAGGTGAGTGACCTTATTTATCATTTTTAGATAGAAAGAAGCATTCTCAGAAGCATTCTTAGATCATTCTCTATTTCTTCTTCTGTGTATCAAATTTGCTTAGGGAAATATTATAAATCTACCAAAAAAATTATACTAGACTTTCTTAAACAAATTAAACTCAGGGAAAAGCAAATGTGAAATTGTCCACAATGGGTCTTAATTTTGTCACTAAAACAGAAATGACTGGTTTATTATGGGGCTCCATTAATTATTAAAGCCTTTTCTCTAGATTTTTCTCCTTCCAATTCTTTGGAACAGTGCTTCAAGCCCTCATAATCATCATATGGTGCAAGTACTTTTTATGGAGGCCACAAAATAAAGATTGCTGATGTCATTCACTGTACCTTCTAATATCAAGACTTAAAACTGCAAAATTTATAGGTAATATTTGTATTTTTAATGCATTAAAATAAACATTAAATAAACAACCTAACTTTACACCTCAAAAAACTAGAAAAAGAAGAACAAACAAAACTCACAATAGAAGGAAGGAAATAAAGATCAGAGAAGAAATAAGTGAAATAGAGACTAAAAACATAATAGAAAAGATGAATGAAACTAAGAGCTGGGTCTCTGAAAAGATAAATAGAGCTGACAAGCCTTTAGCTAGACTCACTTGAAAAAAAAAAAGACTCAAATAAGTAAAATCAGAACTGAAAGAAGAAAATTTAAACTGATACCACAGAAATACAAAGGATCATAAGAGACCACTATCAACACTTATATGCCAACAAATTACACAACCTAGAAGAAATTCCTAGAAACACACAACCTTCTAAGATTGGGTCATGAAGAAACAGAAAATCTGAATAGACCAATTGCTAATAGAAATTGAATCAGTAATCAAAAACTTCCCAACAAACAAAAGCAGAGGACCAGATGTCTTCATTTGTGAATTCTACAAAACATTCACAGAAGAATTAATACCATCTTTTTCAAACTCTTCCAAAATATACAGGAAGAGGGAACACTTCCAAACTCATTCTACGAGGCCAGCATTACCCAAAACCAGACAAGGATACCACAAGAAAAGAAATTACAGACTAATATCCTTGATGAATATAGATATACAACTCCTCAACAAAATATTAGCAAACCAAACTCAATGATACATTAAAAGAATCATACACCATGATCAAGTGGAATTTATTCCAGGGATGCCAGAAGAGTTCAATACAAGTCAATAAAACGTGATACACCACATTAAAAAAAGGAAGAATAGGGCTTCCCTGGTGGCGCAGTGGTTGAGAGTCCGACTGCCGATGCAGGGGACACGGGTTCGTGCCCCGGTCCGGGAAGATCCCACATGCCGCGGAGCAGCTGGGCTCGTGAGCCATGGCCACTAAGCCTGCGCGTCCAGAGCCTGTGCTCTGCAATGGGAGAGGCCACAACAGTGAGGCCCGCGTACCGCAAAAAAAAAAAAAAAAAAAAAGAATGATCATCTCAATAGATGCAGAGAAAGCATCTGACAAAATTCAACATCCACTTATGATAAAAATTTGTATGGAACTGTAAAAAAGCCCAAATAGCTGAAGCAATCTTGAGAAAGAAGAACAAAGCTGGAGGTATTATGCTTCTTGATTTCAAACTATATTACAAAGCTATATCAATTATAGCAGTATGGTTTTAGCATAAAAACAGACACATAGATCAATGGAAGAGAATAGAGAACCCAGAAGTAACTCCACACTTTTATGTTCAATTAATTAATGTATGACTAAAGAGCCAAGAATATACAACGGGGAAAAGATAGTCTCTTCAATAAAGAGTGCTGGGAAGACTGGACAGCCACATGCAAAAGAATGAAACTCTATCCTCTTACATCATACACAGAAATTAACTAAAATGGATTAGAGACTTGAAGAAAACACAGGTGGTTTCTTGACATCGATCTTGGTGATGATCTTTTGGATATGACTTTAAAAATAAGGCAACGAAAGCAAAAAAAACAAGTGAGACTACATCAAACTGAAAGTTCTCTGCACAGCAAAGAAAATGATCAACAAAATGAAAAGGCAACCTACCAAATGGGAGAAAACATTTGCAAATCATGCATCTGATAAGGGTTAATATCCAAAATATACAAAGAACTCATATAACTCAAAAGCAAAAAATTAAAATAAAAAAATGGGCAGAGGATCTGAATAGACATTTTTCCAAAGACAACATACAGATGGTCAACAGGCACTTGAAAAGGTGCTCAACATCACTAATCACGGAAATGCAAATCAAAACCACAATGAGATATCATCTCACACCTATTAAAATGGCTGTTATCCAAAGGAAATAACAAATGTTTGTGAGGATAAAAAGGAAAGGGAACCTTTGTGCATTTTTGGAAGGAAGGTAAATTGGTGCAGCCACGATGGAAAACAATATGAAGACCCCTGGAATTAAAAACAGAACTAACATATGACCCAGCAATTCCACTTCTGGGCATTTACCTTATGAAAACGAAAACCCTAATCTGAAAAGATACATACTCCCCCACATTCAGTGCAGCATTATTTACAACAGCCAAGATATGGGAGCAAGTTGTTATGTTCATTGATGGATGAATGGATAAAGCAGATGTGATATGTATAATAGAATACTCCTCAGCCATAAAAAAAGAGTGAAACCTTTCCATTTGCAACAACATGGATGGACCCTGAGGGCATTAAGCAAAGTGAAATAAGACAGAAAAAGACAAACACCATATGATCTCACTTATATGCAGATTCTAAAAAACAAAACAAACAAAAAAACGAAGCTTATTAAGACAGAGAACAGACTGATAGTTGTCAGGGGGTTAGAGGTGGGAGACACTTGGAGGAGATCAAAAAGTACAAACTTCCAACTATAAAATAAATAAGCCATGAGTATGTAACGTACAGCATGGTAACTAGTTAATAATAGTGCATTGCGTATCTGAAAGTTGCTAAGAGAGTAGATCTTGAAAGTCCTCATCATGAGAAAAGAAAATCTGTAACTATGTATGGTGATGGATGTTAACTAGACTTGCTGTGGTGATCATTTCATAGTGCATACAAACATTGAACCATGATGCACAGATGAGAAATATGTCAATTATACCTCATTAAGAATGCTAATGTCACTCACTTTACTTTCTCATTTCAAGACTAAAACAACAAAATCTATAGGTAATATTTGTTTTTTATACGTATTACTCATGTGGCTGGCACATAAATGTTAGTTATTATTCTTATTATTACTAACTCAAATAAGTACATTAAATGCTGTGATTTCTAAGAGCTGTAATGTTACTATCTGAATTATCAAATGTCTTACTACTTCCCTCAAAATATAAAAGATATGAGAAGTGACTGGGGGAGTATGAAAAAAGCATACTCTAACATACAACAGAAGGCTTTTATTCAATGTGACAGATACTAATGATCAGTGTTATGGACTGAATTGTGTGCCTCAAAATTCGTATGTTGAAGTCCTAACCCCCAATATTTCTGTACTTGGACATAGGACCTTAAAGGAGGTGAATGAAGTTAAATGAGGCCATCACTGTGGGGTGGCAATCCAATAGCACCGATGTCCTTATAAGAGGAAGAAACATCAGCAGTGTGTATGTACAGAGGACACAAAGAGAAGGCGGCTGTCTACAAGCTAGGAAGAGAGGTCTCATCAGAAACCACACCTGCTGGCTTTGGACTTCTAGCCTCCAGAACTGTGAGAAAACCAAGTTCTTTTATTTAAGCCACTCTGTCTGCAGTATTCTGTTATGGCAGGCTGAGTAGACTACAGTTAATTTAAAAAGTCAGTAAAAGCAGGAAAAAATTAAAATGCTTTGTTAATATATTAAACATCTTATTTCAACTTAAAAAACTGTATATTCAGGGACTTCCCTGGTGGTCCAGTGGTTAAGACTACGCTTCCACTGCAGGGGGCGTGGGTTCAATCCCTGGTCGGGGAACTAAGATTCCACATGCCACGTTATCAATCTTTTGATACAGAATTAAGACCTGCAAAGATGTCCAGTTTTGGCTTCTGTAAAATGAAGCAAGAACTTAGACTCTTACAAAGCAGCCTCAGTACAGAAACCTGGATTGCAGTAACTTTTTTCCAACCTGTTATAGTTATCTCAACCATTTCCAATACAAGACTCTAAATTTTTCAGCAATTCACTTTGTCCTATCTTTCTAAAGCATTCATATTTGTTTCTACAGAAATGACTTTATTCGTCCATTCACATTATTTCACTGGTCTAACTAGTATTTAGATTATATAAATGACATAGCAAATATAACTGGCATAAACAGCTCACAGGAAAAACACAAGTGACTCACAATAGACAATTCATCTGTAAGTACAGAAGTGTACAGATATAGTAGAGACCAAGCAACTCACTAGCTCAAAGTATCTGACCTATTCTAGGCATCATGCATTGTGTTTTAGAGCAGGAATAGCCAATACTGGTTAATCAACTGAGTTTGAAATGAGGTTAGTTAAGAGGGCTTCTATGGTACAGTTCTCCCTGGCATCCACAGGAGATTGGTTCCAGGACCCACTGTGGATACCAAAATTGTCAGACGCTCAAGTCTGAGAGTCGGGTCTCGGCATCCACGGGTTCCGCACGCTCAGTTTCAACCAACTGTGGATTGTGTACCACATTTAGGATGAGCAGTTTGGCTGAATCTGTGGATGTGGAACCCTCGGAGAGGGAGGGCTTACTGCATATCCAAATAAATGGTGGCCATTTAAAATGATCACTTTGGAAGGCTGTGTCACTGTGTCAAACAATTTGAAAACTCCTCTTTTGGAATTTCTGAAAACTGCTTATGTTTTAAACGTTTAATGGTAAACTGTCATCCTTGGAATGAGATTTGACTTCCAAAAAACATTAAGTGATCTGTCTGGTATAAAATGTGAGCAGCGAAGTCCAGGAACATAATTTGAAGAAAAGCAAGGTGCACTATAAAGTAAAATAACTGTTTAATATATTTCTTCTTTAAATGTAAATCTAAAAGTTTTAAGAACATGCTGAATAATTATGACATAAGTATATTGAGTACAAGATGCCACTCCAAGAATATCTGTTATTTGCATATAAACTTCTAGTATTTGTTTAAAATGACTATCAGACATTCATTTTAATTACATCACATATACCTTTACATAGGTATGTATGTGTGTACACACATACATACACATATACGTAAGAGTGGACACCAATCAACTTTATACACACCCACACACACACACATACGTATATGTATATATACACATAGCTTAGCCTTCAGAAATGCCCTGATACTGGAGCCCAATTATTGAGGAAATTTTGTCACATTGAAGATTCTGAACCTTACTCTGTTATAAAAATGAGTCACGAAAATTTTTGCATCAAGAAGTGACTTAATGAATGCAGTGTTTTAGGAAGATTTATTTAACATGTAAGAACCAGAGGTGTGCAAAATGGAAGGAGAAAAGTAATTTAGGAGATTATCAGCATAAACCAGTTATATGGTAATAAGGGTCTAAATTAGAGACAGACAGGAAATGGGAATTAAAAGGACAAAAACAAGAAATATGTAAAATAATATATGCAAAAGGGACTGTACAAACATTAGTTTTTATTACTGTGAAAGAACCCATAAGCTGTGAAGTAGATGAAAAATATCAAATGCAGAGTAAGGATGAGTAAGACAAAATCCTCAGGCAGTAACACCCTGTTCTTTTCCGCTTGCCCTACAAATCCAAAACAAAGATGGGGCTTACTCAAATTTCTAGTGAATATGGAAGAGCTTTTTTTGTTTTTGTTTTTGTTTTTTTTTTGCGGTACGCAGGCCTCTAGCTGTTGTGGCCTCTCCCGTTGAGGAGCACAGGCTCCGGACGCACAGGCTCAGCAGCCATGGCTCACGGGCCCAGCCGCTCTGCGGCATGTGGGATCTTCCTGGACCGGGGCACGAACCCGTGTCCCCTGCATCAGCAGGCGGACTCTCAACCACTGCACCACCAGGGAAGCCCCTGGAAGAGCTTTCGTTGTCAATCAAGATAAGTACAGCCCAACAAGCATTCTGTAGATTTAATTAAGCTCCAGTATGAGGTATTATTCATATCAATTCTGATCTGGATATGAAGTAACAGGTGTTTTGTTCTTTCTTCTCAAGCTTAAATGAATTATGTGTGGGGGAGAAAGTGAAAGAAAAAGAGAGAGAGAACATGTGTTGGACCCTAACAGATGGCGGCAAATTACTTTCTCCTTTATACAAAGTGACATTTTCTCTTCAGTATAGTCTGCAATCAAGTAGGTTCTGCTTTTGGGGAGAAACGGTAACTAGTACATTGCTAATTAGACAATGGTGGGTTTTTTTTGTTTTTTTGGTTTTTTTTTTGCAGTACTCGGGCTTCTTACCACTGTGGCCTCTCCCGTTGCGGGGCACAGGCTCCGGATGCAGAGGCCCATCGGCCATGGCTCACGGGCCCAGGCGCTCCACGGCATGTGGGATCTTCCCGGACCGGGGCACGAACCCGCGTCCCCTGCATTGGCAGGCGGACTCTCAACCACTGCGCCACCAGGGAAGCCCGACAATGGTTGTTTAATTAAGAGTGCTCTGTTTTATAACTGAGTTAGCCCAAGAATGTCAAATAAGCCTGAAAAGTAAAGGTCAACTTTTATTTCTAGTCTTCAACTTCTATATTCTACTCCTACCCTCTGACCTCCACCAAAGGCCACAAACCTGCTCAACTTTTACCTCTTCCTGAACTTGTCAATAATTTAAAAAAAAATCAAGGACTAACATTTCCAAACTTCATTAGAGGAAAACTAGAAAAATCTACTTTTAATTCTTCCAGAATTTATCTGAAAAACACTAGGATAACTTACCTCAAATCCCTTCACCTTTTCCATCGTTATCAAGCGCCTTGATGTGCGACCGGAAAGCTTCTGCTCACAGTTGCTGATGAGTTTCAAGCAAGGGTGCCAGGGTACCATCTCTTCAGTGTATCTGAAGAAAGAGCAGCTGACTGTTAGGGACACTCACGTGTGCACCCCGCAAAGGATCATCATGGGGGTTATCCACTGTGGTATGGGACGTCCTCCCACTACATGCTGTACCATTTTATTTCACATACGCTAATTGTCCATATAATCCATAAACAATCTGCATTTATAAAAAGCAAAGTATTTAACATAACCACATCCAAAGAAAGTAGTTTAATTTTTTTACCTGTATAATGAGGATGAGAGAGAACACAGGTATGTTTTATTGAAGAATGCCAAGCATTTAAACCACAAAAATACAAGATGACAATTCTACCCTAAAGGATCCCATGAGAGCACGTAAGACAGACAGAAATACATTCCATAACAACCCGCTAACATTCATGAGGGACTGATTCAACTGGGGATGTTTATAAATTCCCAAAGTAAAGTCCACTACAGCATATACCCCTTTAAAATGAAATGTCCCTGCAAAATTTTTTATGACATCTTGAGACCTCTATTAACCTTGTTATATAAGATTATTCAGATAAACTACCACTAAACTAAACACTACAGATGACATCAATCCTCTGCCATGAAATAAAACCAAAGTTATGATAAAGAGCAGTGGTGCTTGCTGCTGTACAGCACATGTACTTAGTGAATGAAGATGACGACACCTAGAAAGCAGGACAGTCAGGGTGCAGTAGTTCAGAACTTCATGTCTGACAGGTTGTTGGCACTAATCTTGGTAGAAGAAACAGGTACCAAATGTGGGGGAAACAGTTATGGAGCAGAATTCAGAAGAACAGCAGGAGAGAGGGCTCACTAGGTAGGGGCACCTTTAAGAACACTGTGATTGCCAGTTTTTATTTTTCCTTTGCAAACCTTCATATGTTTCTAGATAAACAGCCTGCAAACATTTCTTATATGGGAAATCTTAAAGCTCTGATCCAAAATAGGAAAGGTGCTGATCAGCGCTTCCTGTAAAGGACCACCATCCGACCAGCCAATTCTAATGCATCAACACTGTCTTCCCCACCACTCGTTCACTGATTTCTCTAGGTCCCTGTGACCTTCAACAAGCTCTTCCTCATTACCTTGACCACATGCTCAAAACTTTCATCACCCACTTACCAAGCAACATTCATAATGCACTTCACTTCATTATCAGTAGAAGGAATTCTCTTGAAATCATTCTCGGCCTCCCTCCTTAGGGCTTTCCAACAAATAATGGCCATTTCAGATTTCATCTCACCTAATAATTCTCTAATGCTCACTATACAGTCAGAAATGTTGTGCTCCTGTAACATTAAGTTGATGTCAAATTTGGAGTCTTCACACAATGCATTCTACACCATAGCTGACAGACTTAAGTAATGGTAACAAAGAGAAGATATAGTTTTGACCTTAGGCTTGCAAACATCAGGGTTTAGAAATGTCTGAAATTGTCAAATTTAGTAATGTACCCTTTTTTAAAGGAAAAAAATCTTATTTCTTGGCAAAAGAAAAGGTATTTTTATTAAATTTTATTTATATACCTTTTATTGACAAGGTATTTTTATTAAAATGTTTCTTAAATGTATACAAAGATAAATTCCTCATGCTTATATAATTTATATAATTATAAAACCCAAAACAAATTTATAAATTAAATCAAAGCACAAAACAAATACAATTTTAATTAATATCTATGACATGAATAATGCTAAACTGGTGAAACTAAGTCATTGGCATTTGGCTTAACAGCAGAAAAACATTTACATGTTCTAGATTATTTTTTTACTTGATCTTTGAGTTTAAGCATGAAAGGACATCATTTAGGTCATCATTATCATTAACAAACTTGTTTTTAACCACTACTCTATTATATGAATGAGCCAATCAATTTAACAGTGTACTCCCAAAATATCACACTAAAAAATAAAAAACGGCAGTGAAAAATTATTTACTATATATTTACTAACATATTTCATACTAATGGACTGTTTGCAATCTGTTAAGTAGAAGCTATAAATCTGTACTATGCCTAGACTCTTAGGATAGTATGGTATCTTATCTTAATTCCCTGTTTTTAGTACTATTCGCCTATAATCTAAGCATCTATTTAAAATCTAAATCAGCCAGAATAGGTAAATCCACAGAGATAGGTAAGTGGTTGCTAGGGACAAGAGCAGTAGTGACTGCTTATGCATACAGGGTTTCTTTTTGGGATAATAAAAAAGTTCTAGAGGGCTTCCCTGATGGCGCAGTGGTTACGAATCCACCTGCCAATGCAGGGGACACAGGTTCAAGCCCTAGTCCGGGAAGATCCCACATGCCACGGAGCAACTAAGCCCATGCGCCACAATTACTGAGCCTGCACTCTAGAGCCCACGAGCCACGACTACTGAGCCCGCGCACCACAACTACTGAAGCCCGCACGCCTAGAGCCCATGCTCTGCAACAAAGAAGCCCATGCACCGCAACGAAGAGTAGCCCCCACTCGTTGCAACTAGAGAAAGTCCACGTGCAGCAATGAAGACCCGACGCAGCCAAAAATAAATAAATAAAATAAATTTATTTTTAAAAATGTTCTAGAATTAGACAGTGGGGATGGCTGCATAACTTTGAGGTTATACTAAAAACCATGGAGTTGTACACTTTAAAAGGGTGACTTTCATGGTATACAAATTATATTTCAACCTTTTTTAAAAGAGAAAAAAAAAAAAGGTGTATAGGTCCCTAGCTTTTCCATCAATCAATTTTGACAGCCATTTATTTTCCTGTGAATCTTCATGACTCAAGCTAACTACTTCCAAATGTCATTAGAGTTTCACTTCCCATTTGAGAGATGGATTTTGTGCTGATTGGAGCACTTACTGAAAACAATTTAAAAGAATCACTTTTCTCTGTTTCCTGTATGAAAGATGAAAAACAACATGTTCTGTTCTGTTTTGTGTGGCTCTGAGCCACCACAAAATTCATTTTATCACAATTAAAATTTATCTCCAGATCTTACTTGGAGTACTTTATTAGACTTCTTCACTTTGTCATCATTTTTATCACAAGCACTAGCAGTTGGATTTCTAGTAAAGGACATCCTTCACAAAG
Organism: Lipotes vexillifer; assembly: GCF_000442215.2. NCBI lineage: Eukaryota > Metazoa > Chordata > Mammalia > Artiodactyla > Lipotidae > Lipotes > Lipotes vexillifer. The sequence goes on from NW_006773042.1 coordinate 1,416,488, forward strand.
AAACACAGTTTCTAATCACTTCAAGAGCATTAACTGTGTCTAAATGACAATTAGAAAACAACACATAGGGATATGTGGAACTTGGGCAAAAAGCTACACTCACTCAACACCTTAGCAACTCCTACAATATCAAATACACGAGTTGAATGTATGCCCTGCCCAAATGAATGTTACACAGACCTTCAGGGTCATTTGAAAATAGTTGAAATTGCGAATAATAAATTCACAAATACCAAAAGTCAAGAATAATTTTATGTGGTAAGTCTCTATGAGTAATAAGAGTAAACTACTAGGAGAGCACATATGAAGGATTGATGAATTCTGCTTAGGTTTCAGAAAGTGTCACAGAGGTGGTAACAATTAAGCCAGGCCTTGAAAGATGACTAGAATTTTACAGCTGAGGAAAGAAGAAACAGTATATCAAGCAATGGGTACAGAATAAATAAAGGTTGAAGGACATAACCTATACAGAGTGTCTTGATGCTGGCCAAAAATACAATATATTAGAATGGGGAGAATCTGGACTAGAGGAAACAGAAGTTTGTTGAGTAGCAGTTTCTTCACTACAATTTAAATTACTAAATAGTGAGAAAATCCTTTTTCAATCATCAGTTCTGACAATTCTTCACAAATAACTAAGCTGTTAGGTAGTATTTTGTTTTTATTGTCTTATACATTTCAAAATGTCTTGGGTTTACAAAAAATAAAATGTTCTGGGTTTAATGAATAATACCTTAACTTGATTATAATGTGCAAGTCTTATTTTTAAACTTCAGTCTTATAACAGGATTTGGCTGAGTAAATTAATTCAATAGTAGGACTAAAAGCCTACATTCACTATGCCAAAAATACAAAAGTTTTCAAATTAAGCTGTGCTAAGGTACAATTTTAAAATGAATTCTTTATTCTTAGTTTAATAAAAAGCTATATATGCAATACAACATAACCAAACGAATTCTAAATTGTTTAATTCAGAAGCAAGAACATTATTTCAAACTTTTACAGATGACTTTAGTTTTAAGTTCATCTAATACTGTGTTATTTTAAAAAGAGTAAATACTTCGGATTATGTTTACTGCAAAAGTGAAAATAGTTTATTCCCTAATATAAACTCAAGACAAACTAAGTTCATTAATAAGATCACTTTGAGTTAAGGGGAGGAGAAGGCACAACAGAAGTCTAGTTATGAACATCAGAAGACCTGACAAATAAGTCAGGGAAGTAAATGCCATAGTAGTCTTTCCATGTGTGTCCTAGCCTGGATGAAATTTGTCCTTTGATAAAACATCTAAGGTTGAAAAAAAAAAAAAAAAAGTGACAAAAACATGCCTCCTTTTTTTACTTCTAAAGAATCCCTTTGGTTATATGGACTTGGAAATTTCCCCTTGTCGAAAATTATTAAAAGAGAAGTCACTGAAGAAATACCCAGTGGCTTAAGGTCTTCAGAAATACTAAAATAGTTGAAAGTGCCTCCAGTTTGACTTTTTATAAAAAAGAAATAAAAGAATTACAGAAGATATTCATAACCACATTTAATTTCAATTATAATTAAATAATAAACTATAAAATAGTGGAAAGTCAGAAATGCCAGAATATAAGAAACACACAAAAACTAATGAGGATATTTCAAAAGGACAGAGGAGCCACCTCAGAGGGACTCCTGCTGATCATAGATCTGGGACAATTTGAACAACAAAATAATGATAGTAATAAATTATAACCCAATGAATAATATAGGAATCTATGACTCCATACCAGTATAAATTAATAAATTAATGGGAGGGAAGGGAAAACTAATCCTTATAGTCAAATGCCAACTTAAAATGCAGAAGGAATGATGGAATAGAAAAGTCACCATTATGGTGGTTGTCAACAATAGAACTGTCAATGTGAGTAGTCACCTGATGAAGAACAAGATATTGGTGTAATCTTGTGATACCTCCCCCTGGGAAATACTAATCGAGAAGAACATGATAACTCACAGCGGAGAAACCTGACAGAGAACAACATGACCAGATGATCAAGTTTAAGACCTCCAGTAGAGGTTGGCTCTGTGTGCCCCATAATGCAGTGCACTAAGAGCACAGTATCATTTTTGTGGTATTTCTACCAAGAGCATTGCCTGAGTCTGGTCAAGGAAGAAACATCAGATGGACCGGGTTAGGGGTCAACCTTCACAATATAAGCCCTGTACTCTATAAAACTGTTAAGGACACAAAAGATAAGGAAAGATTGAGGAAATATTCCAGACTGGAGGAGAATGACATGATGGGACAATGCAGTACATTTTCCCAGAAGAGACTGCAATCAGTAATATCTGACTGGGGTCCATGATCTGGAGAGCAGCACTATCAATGCTGACTTCCAGACTTCAGGGGTTGATGGTGACTTGACAACAATGCTCTTGCTTCTGAGAAATGCAATGAAATACGCAGGGGTCATGGGGCATCATATCTGCAACTTCTCAAATAGTTCCAAAAATGATTAATGATAATGGGCATGTGATTAATGTAATGGGTAAGGAAAGCGGGGGTAGAGGAGGTGTATGTTAATAGTTGGAAAATTTGGATGGGGGAGAGATGGGAGTTTTTTGCATTTGAAACTTTTCTGTAAATTTGAAATTTATTTCAAATAAATTTTTTAAAATTCCAGTTCTGAAAACTTGAATTAAAAGAAAAAGACAAGTTAGTTTGCTGCTGGAGTTCAGCTTGTCTAAGGCAGAAACCACTTTTGAATAAAAATAAACAAATATGCTCTTCTCTGAAAATATATTTTTTTCTCTGAAAATATTAATAAAACACCATCTATCACTTCACATACCAGACACCTGAGATCTTGGCAAGATGTTGAATTATGTGAACAGCACTAGGAATAACGAAAACAATAAACTAGCTGGCTTTTAACTTTAGACAAGTCATTTCACTCCTTGGAATTAATTTCTCTTACTTCCAAAATTAAGAAATAATTAATTTCTTAACAGAACATAAGCGCTGTGTTAAGGGGTATGGGTATGAATGTGTACAGTCTTATTAGCTGATAAACAAGATGCAAAACTAAAGTTAGGTCACGGCTTCCCTGAGGGTGCAGTGGTTAAGAATCCACCTGCCGATGCAGGGAACACAGGTTCAAGCCCCAGTCCAGGAAGATCCCACATGCCATGGAGTAACTAAGCCCCTGGGCCACAACCACTGAGCCTGTGCTCTAGAGCCCGTGAGCCACAACTACTGAAGCCTGTGTGCCTAGAGCCCGTGCACTGCAACGAAGAGAGTAGCCCCTGCTCGCCTCAACTAGAGGACGCCCGTGCACAGCAACAAAGACCCAATGCAGCCAATAAATAAATAAATAAATAAATTTATTTTAAAATAAAAAAATAAAGTTAGGTCATGGTAGCTCCCAATGAAACATTTATAAAAGAAACAACAAAAAAGCATAGCTTCCAACAGCTGAGGGACCATCAACCATTATGAAAAGACAAACAAGAAAACACTGGTCTAAATGCTTTTTGTACAATTACGTAAATATAGAAGTTAAAATAATTTCTAAAAAAGATATCTATAGCATATTGAACAAACAGCCAAATTTTCAGCTTGACACTGCCTTTCAAATCTAAAGATCCTGTTTTGTCAACACATCTTGTCTTTCATTGTTGGTGTACACAGCTCTGTTTATAATTAATAACTACTGAATAATAAAACCCAAACCAATAATGTTGAACATAATCAGGGCTTTAAATATATGCATAGCTCTTAGTTTGTTTGGTCTTAGCTTTTAAAAAAGATTTTACTGCACTTATGGTGATCATAAGAGCCAATATATATTCAAGCTAACTAGCAGTAGATAGATGAATCACTCAGCTAAGTTGTTAAAATTTATCTAAGTTTATGGCCTGGCCAAAGAGCTATTGAACACACAGGCGCTGAGCTAAGTATGATATACAACAGGGGCAAACTTTTGCTCTTACAGGCCAGATAGTAAATATTTTAGCCTTTGTGGACCACATGTGTTTCTGACACATATTCTTCTTTGTTGTTTTTTTCTTTTCTAATAACCCTTTAAATAGGTAAAAGCCAGTCTTAGCTCAAGTGCCTTACAAAAACAGGCTGAAAACCATATCAGGCTCACAGGCTGTGGTTTGCCAACCCCTGATGTAAAATAAAAAGTTCAAAGCAATTCAATCAATAAGAAGAAGGGGCCTGTTTTATGCAGCGTGTTGGTAAATGAAGGCCATCATACACATTAAACACATTTACCCTGAATATGATTAGAGACAGGGAAAAAAAAGTATGCTAGATATACAAACACCATAAGAAAAAGTAAAATTATTTAATATTTTAAATAATTAAAAAAGTATTTAATATTACATACTCTGGTGTGTACACTGGTAACCAATAGACTAGTCTTCCACCTAATACGAGGGTTTCAGCAGCAAAGTTTAACAGGTCAAAAAACATATCACTCAGATGATAACTCAAGGAAACAGGAACGTGGGTTTCTGGACTAGACAAAGAAAACGAAATTTCAAAATCAGTGAAAAACTTAAAAACCAGTGAAAAACTTTAAGACTATTAAACTAAGTTAATTAAAAAAAAGCAACATGCTTCTTCCCAAAGTAGTAACATACCATATTTAACTTTTACTTACCATTTTTCTATCCCCTTTGGTATTTCCTTCTGTGAACCTGTTCTTCTTGTAGACTCTCTAATACCATATGGAGCTAGACAGAAAACAGAGGTAACACGGATAGTCAAAAGTCACCTAATCACCACTGCAAAGCAGACGGACATCATGTGCCTCCAGATGTGACACCCTGAGAAGGACACATCACCTATGCAATATTCCAGCTGAGAATGCATAACAAGAGGGACATTCTATTTAAAACACTGGGAGGGCAGGCAAACAGGTGACTGTATTCTTCAAAATGAGAAAGGTTGTGAAAATGTTACAAACTAAAGGAGGGCTAAAAGATATGACTACTAAAGGCAATACCTGACACTAGGCTAGATACTGCACTTCAGGGAAAAACATGCTATAAAGGATATTACTGGGTCAATTGACAAAACTGGATGAGAAGCTACAGATTAAAGAATTAGCGATTCACTGAAACTGGTAACTGTACTTCGGCTATCTAAGAGACTATCCCTATTCTTAGGAAATATACACTGAAGTATGGGGGTGGGTGAAGGGCCATGATGTATACAACTTACTCTCAGTTGATCAGGAAAAAAATTACGTATTTTTATAAATACACATAGAGAGTGAGAGCAAATAATAAAGTAGATTATTAATAAAAAGTCACTCAATTTTCAAAAGTATATTCATACTGATATTCATACTTGCTAATTTTTCTTTTGTTAGATTTGAAAATATCTAAGTTACCAAAGAACTGAAAAGATCTGAGATGGAAGGGTTGAGATACTGTATGCCACTATATAATATAGATTTACTGCCAAATACTATAGAAAAGGTAGATTTATTCTTAGATAGGATGCCTGAAAAGCCCAAGAACTCACATGGCATGAGAAAACAAGTTCTCATGCACATTCTTGAAGCTCAGTGGGTTCACAAGCACAGTGGGTCACACCCAAATTTCTTTTAATTCTATAAAGGAGATGCCAGTTACAACAGGCACAACAACAAAAAAAAAACCATAAAAGCTTACACAGAGAGAAATGGGAGATATCTGAAACTTTCTTCTTCAAATCTGATACCATAATTGCAAAAGACATTTTGGCTCCAGTTGCTACACTAATAACCAATTACGGTCAAATATAAAACAAATATAAAAACAAATTTATGTCTTAAAAAATAAGCCGAAGAGAAAAAGGGATGACAAGTTAATACATATAGTTTAAAAAATCAAAACCACTTAGTTAAACTGGTGTCCTGCCCTACATTCATAATTTTTTCCTTCTCACTATGTGAAGAAGTCAGGGGTGAGGGGAATACGAATACAAGTTGGCTTTTTTTCTTGTAATGATCAATTTTGTACTTTAAATGTAAATGACTTTAGGAACCTAATCCTACTCCTACTTTTGTATAAAAATAAACTTACGATCAGTGATGACTGCATCAAAGTATGTGCCCTTCCTCCAAGAAGGTTTAGATGCATCTGAAACCAGGACATCAAGGTAATACTTCTCTAAACCATACTGACGAAGATTTGCCCTAATGTTTTCATCTGGTCCTCTCCATTTCTGGTTTTTCCTACTAGCCTTTCCTGAAGGGAAAGAAAAAGGAAGACAGAACTAACAAACAACATTCTTACCTCGTCATTTAGCTAAAAGTAACGTTTAACTTATCTAAACCTATATTTAATCAAATAAAACTTGCTTTCATTTCAAATCTTATTTATACAAGGAACATTTTTATTTTAACTTATTGTAAAAAATATTTCAAAAAGTAAACTGTACTGATGTCTAACTATCCTTTCACATAAAACTGCCTTAAAACACTCATTCAATAATTAATGCATTCAAAGCATACTAATAAAGATACAGAGTTAGACAGAACATGGTCCCTTTCCTCTAGCAGTATAGAAATACTGATGAATTAGATAGATGGAACAGAAATGAAGAGAGCTAACTTGGGAAATGCAGGAGCTGTGACCATGGACAGAGGAGGTAAAACGAGAACACAAGAGATGAAGAGTTAAAGTGGGGGACTCAAGGAAGAAGTTCAAAAGTTTTAGTTTAGGAGACATGAGTGGGTGATGATACCATCAATTAAGATCCGAGAAACCAAGAGGAAAAGAAAATCTAGGACAAAAGATGAGATTCATTTGAGATACATCAATCTTGATACACCTTGAGGTACCTACAGAAGCTTCAGAGAGAGAGATTCAGCAGGTAGTTAGAGGCCAGAATACATATACTTGAGAGATGTCAGTATATAAACTTAAGTTAAATCTGTAAGAATGAATGATATTTCTGATTAACCTAGGTGGCAATTACATAAGTGTTCGATAATTACTCTTGTTATTTTAATAAACTCTTCTGTATTATGATCTACTTCACAATAAAAACAAAACTTAAAAAGCAAAAGAAGAAGAATGACATGACTCTGCACAATATGTAGTGTGATAAAAGGGGTCAACGAGAGATGCCTGGAGAAAAGCAACATATAAACAGACATTGAAGAAAACTGCAGGGCCTTCAGGAGACTGAGATCGAAACAAAGAAATCAAAGTACCACCCAATGAAGCCACTGTCTAGGAAACCAAGGGATGCTTTATGAAGGTCAACACTGCCAAATATTGTAGATCTGTGGCCTTAGTAAGATTTTTCAGTAGGCATGCAAGCTGAAAAATAACAGGCAGAAGGCAGTTAGAGATGAAGAAGAGGAATAGCAAATAAACTAGTCTTTTTAAGAAGCACTTTGGGGGACTTCCCTGGTGGCACAGTGGTTAAGAATCCGCCTGCCAATGCAAGGGACACGGTTTGAGCCCTGGTCCAGGAAGATCCCACATGCTGTGGAGAAACTAAGCCCATGTGCCACAACTACTGAGCCTGCGCTCTAGATCCTGCGAGTCACAACTACTGAAACCCTCGCGCCTAGAGCCTGTGCTCCGCAACAAGAGAAGCCACTACAGTGAGAAGCCCACGCACTGCAACAGGGAGGAGCCCCCGCTCACCACAGCTAGAGAGAAAGCCTACATGCAGGAACGAAGACCCAACACAGCTAAAAATAAATAAATAAATAAATAAATTTTTTAAAAAATGAAAGAAGCACTTTGTCCCGGGGACTTCCCTGATGGTGCAGTGATTAAGAATCCGCCTGCCAATGCAGGGGACATGGGTTTGAGCCCTGGTCTGGGAAGATCCCACATGCCGGGGAGCAACTAAGCCCGTGAACCACAACTACTGAGCCTGTGCTCTAGAGCCTGTGAGCCACAACTATGGAGCCCACACGCCACAACTAGTGAAGCCCACGCACCTAGAGGCCATGCTCCGCCACAGAGAAGCCACTGCAATGAGAAGCCCGCTCACCATACCAAAGAGTAGCCCCTGCTCGCCACATCTACAGAAAGCCTGCGCACAGCAACGAAGACCTAACAGCCATAAATAAATAAATTAATAAATAAATTAATTAATTAATTAATTTAAAAAACTCAATCTCTTAAAAAAAAGAAAAAGAAACACTTTGGTAAAACGAAAAGGAAAACAAAGTAGTAGCTAGGAGGGTCCCTATAGGATTGATAGAAAAAGTTCTGTATTTTTAAAATAGAAGAAACTTGGAAGTATTTGAGAGTATAGTAAGAGATTAGAAGCATAGGAAACAGAGGGCATATCTAACAGCATCTTGGATAAGCTCTGAGGAAACTCTACCTCAGTCAGAATTCTACCCAAGTAGACTGAAAGGTTATCACATAACTTTTAAACATAACTCTAATAAATAAAAATTCAAATGAATTATATAGGACAATATCCTTAAAGCAAACATACTGCTTCTACTAAAAGCAAACAGGAATAATTCTTCTTAGCACTTTGTTTACTCTAACATACTGCAGACAAAGACTATCTTTTTCTGGTTAGCCATTTAGGTGAACTTTACAAAATGTTACTCATTCTCCTTATAGTACTCAATTCCTTATAGCAAGGTAGGAAAAAAGACAGTTCATCAAATACAATATATCAAATTACTTAAGCAAAAGAAAATAAAGTCTAATAAATGTTCACCTATATAATAATTTACACTGGGTAAGAGGAAAAGCATCTGATTCTAGTTACAACAATGAAATACCAGCATAAATACAATTTCAAAATCAAAGAAACTTTACATTTTTAATACTATTCAGCTATGAAGAAATATTTTCAGTTTGATTCAATTTCATCCAATCACACTTCATTAGCAAAGCTTCTAGATTTTAAAGTATTTTCCAAAATTGCCTCAAAAGCAAGCAGATGCTTATCTCAAACTACTCTCAGTCTAATGCAGAATCTTTACTATTACTGTCACCTTAACTGTCTCAAAGATGTTTTGGTCAGTTATGAAATTAAAAACATGTATGGTACTCAAGGACTAGAAATTAATTAGCGTATACACATATGACTGCTAAATAAAAGAACAGTGATAATTGTTAAGTAGAAACTCTATGTTTTACTAACATGAATATGCTAATTAAAAATGACTAGTCCCTCTCCCACTTCCTTCCTAACCCGAAAGTTTTACAACCTTATTGATTGCCTACTTTTTAAAAATCTAAGACCAAAAATAGCTCTGAGAGGAGGGATTTTTCCTACTCATCTTTGTGTTTCCCCGGGGATCATTTTGCTCACAACTGGATCACTTCATAAAAAGCAGATACCCAATGAAGTCTTATTGTTGTAAGAATAACTAAAACTATATCACAACCCTTTAACATTAAAAATAGATGTATAATGCCATATATAACTAAGTATCTTACAGGCACATTTGGTACAAGAGCAAAGACTGTAACACTGTCTAGAACACTACTCACCCAAGCCATGAACGGTGTTGTAGTCTATGTCTGTCCCATATACATATGCACCAAAATGAGCAGATGCTATCAGAAGGCCACCTGAAAAAAATCACACAATTGTGATCTGTTAACCAGAAAGTCCCAGACTCTTATTTCTTCCCCTATTTAATCTGACCCAAATTCTTACAAACCAGCTGTAGGCAGAGTTCCCTAGAATGACATTGGTTCTGGCCATATTTAGCAGGCTTCAGAACTGAAAAAAACAAACCCCTAAGCTGTGCTCATCACACTGGTCACAAAGCAGGGAATTAATATATGCCCTGGCATTATTACTTTAAACAGCACTACTTTGGGAAAATTATCCTTTTTTTGGTCAAAATAATGTGTATTTAAACATTTTCATCTTATTTTGAGAAGTCTATACAAAAGCATCTTGCTCCTTTCTTACAATGAACATACAAGGCTGCTACACAAAGAGCTGGCAATAAATAAGTCTGACAATTGGGCTTAATTCTCACTCAAGTCAGAGTTTCAAATAACTTAAAGAGGGCATAATTAATATATAAGAGATTAATTCTTACAAAAATTAAAATATGAGGACAAGAAATAGTTACTCCTATTATCAGTGAGGTAATTATCTGATTTTAAACTGTAGATACAAATTTCTGAATAGCTGTTACCAGACATACACAAAAATAGTTAATACAATGAATTTTCTGTTTACTTAGTGCTGTGAACAAAGGAAGAACAGATGTCCTAACACAATTTGACTAGACTAAGTAATTTGGTAGGTGTGACCAGTTCACATATGAAGGAACATCCTTATAAAGATTAAAAATTAATGAAATCCTTTAAACTAAAAGGTATATTTTAAAATTGTTTAAGAATAAAAATTCACATTCACAAAGTTAAATATCTTAATAATTGTTCTTTTCAATGAACTTCACTTTTTTAATTATCCAAATTAAAAATGTTCTTAGTACTTGGGTAGGTCCTAATAGCTATACTGCAGAACTATCTGTAAGCCAAACTGAAATCAGAAATATACAGAAAAATATTCTTAGCCTATGCACAAACTTGGATATGGGAAATAACTAGGGCTCTTTCCATTATATCCTTCTGAAATGTAATCTCTAAAATTAAGATGGGTAGTGCCTCCAGAGGGTCAAGGTCTATAAATTGTGTTCCTTCCATAGCCATTTAAAACACAGTTTGGTAACATGTACTTAAAAATACTTTGCTCAATGAAAAATATTATAACTACTACCTAATGGAGCCATGAATAAGAGAAATGGAAGACTAAAAGTACAGCAGAAACCAAAACCTAGGTTCTCTCATACTAACTACAAAAAGCATTTGTTTGAGGAGGTAAGGTTAAGTAAGACCTCATAATTCTTAGCCTATAAATGGAACAGTCCATATTTAGGAAAGGTACTATATTTAGTAATGACCTGAAATACAAAAATCACTTCACCCATATTAGAGGAATTACTACAATTCTGCCAATTAAGGCAGATACTCACCTAGAAGAACTAGTTGTCAAGGGGAACAGAAAAGCTTTCCTGTGTTCCTTAAACAGAACCTTATCCATTTGGTTAGAGTGAGTTTTGAGAAGACCCAATTTAGAGTACACTGCTGAAAGGAGATGAATAATCTGTTAGACTACATCTATTAGTTAACTTTGTGCCCTTTAAAAGCTTTTCAAGTTTCAAATAAAATCACTATAAATTAGCTTCTCTGAACTGGTCACTGGGTAATCACTGTTAATCATCTAGTTATTTTTTTCAATTAAATTGAAGCATTTTCACATTTAGTCATACCTCAGTTGGAGTTTCCTTGGAAGCTTTTTGGTGGAAGAAGGGGTGATAAAAAAGGAGGGGGTGAAGTGTTGAGGGGGCAGATAACATGACTCACCCAATTTCTTATTAGCTATCAAGTGTAGAAATACCACATATGTGATCTAGACTAGCAAATCAGTATTTTAATGTCTTATTACCTAAATAGTAACCAGTTTAAGGTTAGGGTAATATCTTACAGGTAAAAGGACACAATAACTGAACTTTTATGATATAGAAACAAATTTATGAGTTTCATCTGTAGAGATTTAAGTGGAAAGCCTTATAAAAATGTGAAAATGAGAACTGGGCTTTGGTTTTGCCAAAAGAAAAGGAAGAAAAATTGTAATATTATGTCCCCTATGTAATCCTTAACAAAAACAAACAAACAAAAACAACCCATAAATTAAACTAGCAGCTTAAGCAAAAGGATATTGCCAGAAAACAGAAATTCTACCAAACTATGAGACTCAGGAAAAGGGGTCTACAAAGAGTTGTGGATAAAATGGGAAGCAGAGATTCTCACAAAGACCTACAGAGATCCATTATCTCTCTGCTAACTTTCTCTTTTCCTCCTCATAGTCTCCTCTCAGAGGTAGACAGTGGGCTTCTCAACACCTTGCTCCCATGTCTATCATCTGCAATGACAAAATTTCAAAGTTTTACTCCTTTCCTTAAACCTATGAGCCATTTGAAGGTAGAATAGGCAAGGAGTACACAATAGTCTCCTGGGTATATTCTCAACTACTAAAGGAGTGGACTCATTTGAGAGAGGGGAAAGGGAAAAGCAATCAGAGCTAGGGCTGCAGAGCTACATCACTGCACCTACAGACATCGGCACACACTTGTGCCAATTATTTTCATTATGAACAAAGAATTAGAAGTTTACAATTTTAACCCTCAATTACCTTGCCTGCTGCCATAATTTGCCAATAGTTGCAAATTATGAATATCTTGGAAATCAGCCAAAGAAGGAACTAGAAAATGAATTCATGGCCAAATTGTTCATCATCACCATTCAATATTAGCTATATCTAACATCTTTCACCAAAAAGGTATCTAAGTGCTTAACAAAATAATTAAAAAATGATCAACAGTATGGTTGACTGTCTTCCATCCATCATACAATTTTCTAAGAATTTCATATACATATATTACCTCATTTAACCTCACAATATATTACTTATTACCATTTCACAAATGATGGAATTGAGGCCCAGACAAGTAAAGCATCTTGCTCAAAGTCATATAGTAACTGACAGAGTAAGGATTTAAAACGCACTCTCTTTGCTCTTATGGTACGCTATACTATATAACTTCCTTTAGGGTCAGCAGCAATTGAAGTAAATATTCATTAGCCTACTAATTAGATACACAAAAGTAAAATTTGTTATTAAACAAATTAAATTAAGTAAGGCTGCACACTCAGTTAATAAGAGTTGTATACAATTCACGAGTCTTGTATCACATCACAGGCAGGCCTGTGCCATTATAGGTTTTCAACTTACGCATGCTGATCATTCCTTTAGCAATGTTCATATTAGAATAGCAGTACTTCCTAATTACTGACAGCTGACCCATGATATATATCTTCCCCCTTGAGAAAATGGAGATGTACAACTTAAAATAAATCTTACTATAATGAGAATCAATGTATTTGCTAAAATGGAAATGAAAGTGTGTTTCTGTAGCTCATAATGTCATTCTAGACAAGAGAACAGACTGTCTAAAAGAAAAAGGAAAGGTATTCAGGGAGGAAAAGATTATATCTCTCCTTTCAACTTCCCAGAAGCTTTCTAACCTACTCTATAACCTTGAGAATACCACAAGCCATAAGTAGTCTGTGGGTAAAGCTTTCAGGACACTAATAAACATTAATTTTGTACCTTTAGAATGGAAAAGGGATATCATACATTTGAATTAAAACAAAAATACTAAAAAAGGAAAAAGGAAAAGAATATCATCCAACACTTATGAAAAACTACGACCATGGAGGAGGGCACAAGGCTACTTATTTCTCCAATCCTTCAGAAGGTACTACCCATCAAAGAGACAAAAGGTCCAGTAAAGAGGACAAACTGCTTAAGAACTGTGCCTATTCTCAATTATTAGCCATTACCAGTTATAAAACAAAAGCACCAAAAACTAGCTAAAGTCTTAAAGCTATGCTTAAACAACAAACACAAATTATGAAATGTATTTTAGCAGCATCTTTGCAAAGATCTTCCTCTTGCAATTTTCCATTAACTGTCCTACATATTGCAATTAATTTTCCATTAATTGTCCTATACAGTATAAACAGTCAAATGACCAAGATATGCTACCCACCCTAAGGAGCAGCCTTAAAGCAAATTAGGGGCAGGTCTGCTCACCCCTTACCACACTAAAAATAGTCAACACCTTGACTGCTATGGAAGTTAGCATTTCATAATATACCCAGCCTCGTCTACATCAAGGGAAGGAAATTTTACCCATACTGGTAACTATTTTTAAACTTTATGGTCTGGTCTATGTGTATGTGTGCATACTAAACACGTACATGTATGTATCTCAAAGAATCACTTCACAGGAAAAGGTTTTAGAAGTCCAAGAACAAGATTAAGAATTACTAGAGGGTTACCATTTGGAAAAAGATAAATTAAATCAATTCCTCACGGCATACAAGAAAATAAACTCCAAATGCATTTGAGATCTAAAAGGAAAAAAATCAAAACTACTAAAGTACCAGAAAATAGAGCTGAATTCCTCTATAACTTGGATGTAGGGGGAAAGTTTTTGCCTGGCAAAAAAACAATTACATGCAAAGTCAAAACATAAAGGGCAAACTGGGAGAAAATATTTTACATATTTATATACATAAAACAGGAAAAAAGGGGGAGAGTGACTAAAATATGAAGTATTTTTAAAAATAAGGGGAGGGGAATCAAAAAGACTACAGAAAAATAGGCAAAAGATTTGGACATAATTCCAAAAAGGTTATAAAACTAGATCTTAAAATAGAAAAAGTGATTAGATTTCACTCGTAAGAGAAATACAAATGAACGCTTCACTGAGATAACATTTTCACCCAACAGACTGGCAAATTTCAAAAGCCTGACAATATACTCTGCTGGTGATATTGTGAGGGAACAGGGGCTCATATATTGCTGGCGAGAAGGCAAGATGGTATAATGGAGAGTAATTTGGCCACATTTAACAAAACTACATACGCTTACATTCTTCAACCCAGCAATCCTAATTCTAGGAATTTACCCTGGAGCTATACTTCCAACACTATGAAAGTATATATGTACAGAGTATTCATTGCAAGCATTATTTGTAACTGTGAAATATGGGAAACTACCTATATCCACGTTTTGGTGATTGTTTGAATAAATTACAGTACATAAACGCATGGAGTACAACTATAAAAAAGAACGAAGATAATCTCTATGAACTAAAGGAAGTGATTTCTAAGAAATACTAAATGAAGTTAAGTGAAAAAAAAAGAAAAAAGAAATCTGTACGGTTAGACCAGAATTTGTAGTATATGTGAAAACTCACAATTTCTAAAATATGTATGTTTGGTTGACCCAAAATAAGGAACATTCTGGATAAAAAATAAAGAGAGGAGGGATAGTACACTTCAAAATTGTAAGTTTTATAAAAGAAAAAGTAAGATTCTGGATATACTCCACATCAAGGGATCAAAGAAATGTTAACAACAAAATACAATACCTGGAAAGGAAAACAGATGGTATAAAGGGACATCAGTGGGTCAATTACCAAAAATGGAATACAAACACTAAACTACTATATTAATAGTACATTTACTAACACTGAAAACTATACTGTGGTTATGTAAGAGAATATCCTTATTCTTTTTTTTTTTTTTTTTTTTCAGGTCCGTGGGCCTCTCACTGTTGTGGCCTCTCCTGCTGCGGAGCACAGGCTCCGGACGCGCCGGCTCAGCGGCCATGGCTCACGGGCCCAGCCGCTCCGCGGCATGTGGGATCTTCCCCGATCGGGGCACGAACCCGTGTCTCCTGCATCGGCAGGCGGACTCTCAACCCCTGCGCCACCAGGGAAGCCCGAGGATATCCTTATTGTTAAGAAACATATTCAAGTCTTTCAGAGGTAAAGGGAGGTAATGGATGCAACTTACTTTCAAATGATATAGGAAAAAAAATACCTTGTATATAAACATAATGAGAAAATAAATGATAAAGCAAATGATGCCAAATTTTAACAACAGTCTACTCTGGGTCAAGGATATGTATGTGTTCTTTCTTCTATTTTTAATCTTGTAACTTTTCTATCAGTTTGGCATTATTTCCTGTAAAGTTCAAAAAGTTGGGGAGGCACTCAGGATAATGAGGATAGGAAAGAAAGGAATAGGTATAGTAGTATGTTGGGGGTGGGATATATGAAGACAATGGTGGAATAGCAGAAGAGAGACTCACTAAGATTAATTCAACAACACAGGAAATAAATCCACCAGTTAGAATCTCTTGACCTTGATTCTATTTGCTCCTAATGACATGGGATTGTATTCCTCAAGTTAGTTTATGGTACAATAGCTGGCTGGCAGATCCTAAGGCTGAGAGAGGCAGCATTATGATAGTAAAGAGCACGAGCTCTGGAGTTAGACTGCTTGAGTTTGAATCTCATGAGATTTCTACACTGTATAACCTTGACCAAGTCACTTAACCTCTCTCTGTGCCATAGTCTCCGGAAGATTTTTTTAAGTATCTCAATTTCAGTAGTTGTAAGAATTAAATTAGATAGTAACATTAGAGTGCATAGCTAGTACCTGACATGTTTACTATTCAACAAATAGTAGCTACTGCATCATCACTGCTTACAAAGTTTCTGATGAGTTTCTAATGAGTTTCTGATGGGGAAAGACCACTACAGGGAGAAACTCCAAACACGCATAATTTGTTCCTAAACGATCTGAATCATAATGAATTTAGCCAGATGAACCTAAATGTGAGTACTCCCTAAGTATAGGCAAGATGAAAAAAAATGGGTTGAAGCAGGAAAATGTCTTCAGAGTCAGATGAAATAAACTTGGACTTTTAGGACTTACACACAAAGTTAATTATGAGGACATCCAATCAAGTGCATACAGAACCCAGGTCATAGCCTCAGCAACCAACCTCCAGTCCATTGACACTTAGTCACTTTTCTTATTTTCAAACTTCACACATGAACCTCCACAAACCAAAGGCACATTATTTTTTTTCCATGTAAGTATATAATTATCAATTTTAAAAGATGAATACTTTTTAAAATTCTGTCACTCAAGTCTTTCTTCCCCCCAAGAGTTTTCCTTTTTTTTTTTTAATTTAAGTATAGTAAGAGTTTTCCTATTTAAATAAACTATATAGCTTTACAACATTTCTACAATGTATGGTATACTCCCCTTAGTGGTTTACTTGGGGAAAAAAACCCCACAAAATTCTTTCAGCATCCTCTTTGGAAGTGGCAAAAGTGTTAAATATTGGCTACTATACAAATATGTGGCTGTCTCTCATCTAATGATAAATAAAGGATTATTTTATCTTTTAGCAAAAATATTACTATGACGTTGACTAACATAAACAAGCAACATCTCTACACTAGTTTAACAATTAAATTAAAATACCTGTTCCAACAAATGGATCAAATACAATATCATTTTCTTTCACTTTTCCATGGTTGGCCATGATGAATGATAAACCAGCATCCATGCTTGTATTTCCAATAAAGTGTCTCTTTTTGACACTGTATGACTCAATAAGCTCTCTCTGCCCATCTGCAATCTAGATTAGAGATAATTTTCAATTTGTGTAAATGTACAGAACAGATTTAAGATAATTATTCACAATAAACCCATAGTATCTTGACAATGAGAACTTCTTTCCATTTACCACTGCTTCACATAAATATGTGATTAAGGCAGTTATGGACAAATACCTTTATTTCTTAGTGTGTTCCCATTTACTTTTGCTTTTCAAAGCAAATTTGAATTGAATTTGAATGCAATTATTCCAGGGCTTGGTGGTGAGCTCTAGCCACCTCTTTTTTTCTCCTAAATAACAATATTCTGTAACATAAGCCACAGCTTCCTGCCTCAGGGAAGTGGGCAGAAATGCTCTGCAGTAATTTCATTTCTCTTCAGAATGGAAACCTAGATCAGAGAGCTCCACAAATGAGAATCCTGCTATCACAGCACTCTGCCTTTTCTCTGCTTTATTAAAAAAGCAGTTCACACTTTCTGATGAGTCTTAAGACTTCCAGGTACATCACCTCCTACCTGGGCCCCATATCTAACAATCCTCTTGCATTTTATCAGAATCTCTGGAAAAACAAAACACAACCACATATTTTCCACTGATTTTAATTCACACAGTAGTTCTGACTCTTCAGCTCCTTTAAAGTTTTACATATAAAGAGTCAAATACAAAGGCCTACCACTTAGAATTTTTTCTTTTTTTCAATTTTTTATTGAAGTATAGTTGAATTACAATGTTAATTACTGCTGTACAGCAAAGTGACTCAGTTATACATATATATACATTCTTTTTCATATTCTTTTCCATTATAGTTTATCACAGGATATTGAATATAGTTCCCTGTGCTATACAGTAGGACCTTGTTGTTTATCCATTCTATATATACCAGTTTGTATCTGCTAATCCCAAACTCCCACTCCTACCCTCTCCCACCCCTTTCCCCCTTGGCAACCACCAGTCTATTCTCTTATGTCCCTGATTCTGTTTCTGTTTCATAGAATAGGTAAAAAGAACACTTGCTTACCCATCTGCCAAAATAGATATTATGTGGATTCTCAGGGATGCAGTTTGGGTCCAAACCATAATCCTCCAAAATAGAGAATATATGTTGTGGCTTCTTTAAATTCACTTTTCCTTCAAATGGCAGAAATTCAAGTGCCTAAAAAGTAAAAGTAATTCTAATGCCCTATAACAATTTAAAAGAAAACATAGTGCTTATATAATAATACCAATCTTGTAAGTCTGGTATCAGCACTAAATAAGACAAAACATGAAAAGTACTTAGCACATAATGTGGTACAAAAGAAGCACTTAGCATTGCGGATATTATATATCAACAGTGGCTATATTACATTAATCTCATAGGTTTTTGGTGTTTGCTAAATTCACTTACATCTATCCGTTTGACTTTTTCTTCTTGTGTCAACGTTTTATTAAATGTGTGAATCTTTATTTTATATGTAGAATCTGAATGCAGAAATGGAACCTAAAATAAGAGCAGATAAATTCTTTAAGCTTAGTAATTCTACAGTATCTACAGATATGCTTACAGAAAACCACATTTCACTACGCACCATCTTCTCCACAGGGTAGTTTTTCAAAGAACTATACAGCTCCTCTGGAGACTTTCCATGACCCCATAGTTCAAATATAGACCTAGGAAATAAATGATTGACATTAACCTCAGTTAAAAAAAAAAAAAAATGAGTTCATACAGTAATATGTAACAATTATTTCACTGGTTCTTTATGCTTGCTCCACTAAAACAATTATTGCCTATGTTTTCTAAGCTATAAATGAGAAATACGCACCCTGGAAACAAATATAGCTTAAGTCTAAATTAACACAGAAGTTGAACTTTACACAAAGAAGGAGGATTTATAAGTCAAGATTTTTTGAAGTTTTCATCATAATCATTTCATCATTTTTAAAAAATTTTTATTGGAGTATAGTTGATTTACAATGTTGTGTTATCACTTCATCATTTTTTAACTAGAACACAAATGATTCCATAAAATGACTTGTGATTTTAGTGAAACAGTAATAAAGGTGCAGGAAATTCAATCATTCCCACTGTCTTCTGAATAAAACAAAAGGAAAAACGACCAGATAAAAATGTTACCATTAATATTTAGCCATTATTTAATAACATTTAGTAATAATTACTTTTATGACTATTACAAAAACAAAATTCTTACTACAAAACAATCTCAAGCGTCTATCAAGGAACATAAAAAATTAAGCAAAATTTCATCGTAATCAATGAAACAATTCTTAGAATTAGTTGTAATGGAACTTGATCTATATATTAGCACAATTTTGTGCATCTGAATTCAACTACTTTATGATTGTAAGTAATGCTGCCATTAGGACTGAGTATACTATCTTCTGAAAATGAATTCCTCCTTTCCCTTATAATGAATTATAGAAAGAGGGCCTCTACAGTAATACTACCCTTACTTAGCTAACTAAGAGCTAACAATATAACTCAAAGAACCAGGGACTGTTCTAAGGCCACTTAATATTAATTCACATATTCCTCACAGGAATCCTATTAGGTAGCTGCCAGTATCATCATCCATTTAACCAATGAGGAAACTGAGGCACAGAAAGATTAAATAACTCTCTCAGGTCATATAGCAATTGGTGAAGCTAAGATTCAATCCCAATCCATCTGACTCCAGAATCTATACACTGCTTCTCAGATATAAATATGCAAAAAGACAGGAACTCCAGGCCATTCAGGAAAGGCACAGACAATTCCATAAATCATAATTATCCCTAATGAACCATTATACAGTAATTTATAGGAACTAATGCTTGTAGTGATAACCTAGAATCAGTAAAAATGAAATAATACTCCCTACCCTCTTTTTCAGAAAGAATTTATATAACATTAATAAATTTATATTTAAATGGCAAAATAAAAAGATATATAACATCATCAGCTTCAGTTATAATTGGAACACTGGAGTAACACCCTTTGTGATTTAGATTTCAGAGTAAACAGTTTTCATATATATGACTGCACTATTATGATCCCTATTTTAGAGATTATAAAACTTATATGAATTGCCACATCTCATGGGTGCTATATAAATAAGCATGGATGTCAACTTACTAATATAATATCAATATGACCTAAAATATTTCACTGACTATAGCAGTAATAATGAAACCTTTCTGACAAATAAAAATGCTTTAAGAAACTATGTTTTGAGGGAAGAAGGGTAATAGAATGGGGAAAGATACACAAGGAGCACCAATGGTTTCTGTTATGGTTTATTTCTTTTAAAAAAAAAAAAAGCTGTGGCAAATATCTCAAAATATTGAGATCTAACAAGGTAGGTACCTCAGTGTTTGTTATAGATCACTGCTTGTGGTATGCTCAAAATAGTCCATGTTAAAAATAAGTCAAATAAAATCAACTTTCAATCCCTATTCTACCACAAAAAAAATCTGAATTTAAGTTAGCTTTGAATGCACAGTTCTAAAAGTCTATTAGTTCCAGAACAATTAATGCTACAATTAGAACTGTAAATTTTATCCTCTGAAAATGAATTCCCCCATTTCTATTAAATTTATAGAGAGAAGGCCTCTGCAGTAATACTGTTCTTACTTAGTTATCACTTAAGGTATAACCTCAGCTATGCAAAATATAGCGACCAAAAAGCAGCCAGGGACATTATTTCATAATGTTATACAACTATTACACAACTATTTATTGTACCATTACTCAAATATATTCATCAGAAGATATGAGCTTTGAAGGAAGTGTACAAGTTCTGGTTCTCAAGTAGCTATTTTAAACCTATAAGCTTTATCTTTGGAATTCAAACACCTCTTAGAGCCATAAATTTTAATACGCTAATGTAGAGTAATAATTATTCAAAGGATGTGTTTCTTAGTTCTGTTTCTGCTTTCTAGTCATTTTTATTGACTAAGACCCATCAACAAGCCTCAATTTATGAGATTAGATTTAGTACTGCAGCTAGTTTTCAATAGGATAAATTTAATATGGGGGTTGTAGTCTATTCAATAATATAGCAATGACATACTATGCTATAAAGTATTGCTAACCATGCTAACAAAACTAGATATATGTAAATTCTTACTTGCACTGCATTATTAAATATTGTAATTTCTAAGCAAAAAGAAGTTTTCAGAAATGTTTGGGGGTGGGGGGGCATGTAAAAAAAAGCAATTCAAGGATAACATAAGTTGTTCAGTTCTTAAAATGGTAGCTAAAAATGCAGTTTAATTTTCAAACCCAAAGATAGAATTTTCCAACAATAAAAAAAATGAAAGAAAGAAAAGAAATGCAAAAAGAATTGATACTAATGATAAAAGCTAGAAAACACTCAGGCAGGATAAATAAGGAAGACATCATTATATTAATCCATATCAAGATATGATAATCAGAGTTCCTCTAACAAATAAAACAGAAAACATACTTTATGGTAGTCCTCATTTTTTGTCATCTTACACTTCACCATTCTGTTCATCTAACTAAAAACCATCTATAAGAAAAACATTTTTAGGTTTTCAATACTTTGGTTATAATTAAATGTGGCATTTATCCTATGTAATAACATAGCATTTACATCTTATACCATATGCTTGCTTAATGTAGAAGTTTAAAAAAATTATTCTAAAGCAAGTGTTTCTGCATTTCACCACTGAAATTCTCTCATCCTCAGTTTCAGCAGATAACTCTCCTCTGTTCTCCTACCACCATCCAGTGGCAAATACATGTAACTACAAGTTCAGCTGAGCTCCCCAGACAATCAACCCCCTTCTACCTTCTGCCAACATAAGCAAAAAGTAGGACAGAGTAGTTATGAGAAGTCTGGTTTACACTCATGCAGGAGGACACTATAAGTTTTTCTTACTTGGCACACACTGTCCGTTTCATTAAGTTTCTGGCAATATCTTCAGAGGGAATGCTAAGAATCCAAAAAGGAGACTGAAAGAAACAACAATATATGGTTTTATGGCCTCATATGCTTTCGTTTAAGAATAAGGAGAGATTCCTATCTGCTACTTTTATGTAAGAATATCTGATTTGACACTAACCAAAATAAAAATTGCTCCAATAGTTAAAAAAAAAAAAGTAAATTATTTTAATAGGTAACCTGTTAAGATAATACAGTACAATATCAGAACACTTTTATAAATGACTGTATAAATGAAAACATCAGCAAATTTAAGGATATTTAAACTTCAGGTTAATTTTGTATTTGCTCTTATATAGTTTGATCAAGAATTAATGAGTATTTTACCCCAAAATATAATTTCAGAATTTTTTATTGTTGCTAATTATTTCTTATAACACAGCTGTTTTATTTTTAACTATTAAGTAATGTATTTCTTTGAAGGATCCCTTTTTTTTCTAGGTAGTTGTGGCCACCCGAGGGGGTGGGAAACGTTGTCTCTGCAATAACTATCATGGAAAACTATACAGTATATTATTAAATTATCATTTATTTTTTATCATTTTATCTAAGGAAAAAAGTTCCAAGTGCATCAGCGGGTTTTAATACCCAAGATTATAGGCACTTCTGTGCTCCGCCCAGATAACCACTTGCCAGAATGCAGCAAAATGTAGCAGGATCCTAACCTCAGTTTAACACCCTCACCCAATTATATCCACACTCTCCCTCTTTTCCTCCTCCCTCAATAAGTGAAATTCATTCAGGAGTACAAGTCCAACACCAGGGGACTTTCAAATTAAGTTCTCTCATCTTTTGTGAAAAGTCCTCCCTGCCACACCCAGCCTTTATTCCAATATTTACACTACCCTACAGAAAAATTCAAAATAATCCAAACAGGAAAAAAGATGGTCATCTCAGTATTATTTTTATTAGGAAAAATTTAAAAGCAACCTGAATGAAATGAAATCATTAGATAAATTACGGTAGAGCTAATCGATGGAAAACATTACACAGCCCTGTTAGTAATGAAAGCTATGCAGAAATATGTGCCTATATCAATGCTATCAAATGAAAAAGAGATGCAGAAGTTCACTGGTAGCATTACCACTGAGCAGAAAAAACGTGTATGAAAAAAGACGAGAAGGCAGTATCCCCAAATTATAAGTCATGTCAAGGAAGAAGAACTGTGAATGATTTTTTCTTTTTCTATTTTCCAAACTCCTCTAATACACTGATAAACCATCAAATACAAAATATATAAATAAACTCACAATTTCACACATGCACAATTACAAAATTTAAAATGAGTACCAATATAAGCCTGAAATTCAGCTAAATTATAAACTCTAATTATACCTCATCAATAGAAGACAGCCCTTTTTCCAATGAAGCGACAGATATAAATTATGGTATAACTGAACTACAATTTAAAAACTAATAAAATAAGTGAATACTGGAAATAAATCTAACTTTCCAAAACCAAAATTTCTCCAAAATATCCTTTTTATTCAATTGTCCCTAAAAACAGACACAGGTAACCATAAAAATATAAGATTTTGAGTTCTTCTCTTTAAATCCAAGGTTCTATTTATAAGGATACTACATATGGTCTAATGAAAAATACAAATTCAACTTACCTTTCCATAAGTTTCCTGACTATTGGTGAACTGACCTCCAAAAAGTGAAAGCAGAGACTTTATTTCCTATATTGAAAATATCAGAGAGTGAATACATTTTAACACAGGGAACTTAAAGTCTATTAAGATGCAGTTATAACACACACGCACACTCACACACACACACACACACACACACAAAGAGCAGATTATCTACTTAAGGTGTTTAAATGTCAGTACCAGACAAATTACAACTCTGGATTCTAAAAATATTTTACAGTCACAATCATGGTAAGTAATTTCAGAGAAATTTTAGAAAAAAAAAAAAGCGTCAAAAAACTTTGAGAAAATGCAGTTTTAAAAGGAAAAAGCAGATTACAAAAACAATAGATTAGTAAATCTGACAATGGATCAATACAAATAAATTAGATGATTTGAGGATGTTCAGAAAAGAAATAACATGTTTGTAATGATGTTTAGTATTCCTGTGTTTTCCCTTTGAATATTAATATCATAAACATTTTCTTCCTTGGCATCAGGACTGCAAATTTTTCAGTAGGAAACAATACACTTTATGTTGGACATTTAGGTATTTCAATTTTATCAGTTTAAAACAAAGCTAAATACTTATTTTCACAAATATATGGATTTTTCCATTTGAGATTGCTTCTTTAAAGTAGCATTACTATACTCAGAGATGTGAAAAATTTTATGGCTTCTTAGAGTATATGTGGCCAAAATACTTTTTTTTTTTTAACATCTTTATTGGAGTGTAATTGCTTTACAATGGTGTGTTAGTTTCTGCTGTATAACAAAGTGAATCACCTATACATATACATATATCCCCATATCCCCTCTTTCTTGCGTCTCCCTCCCACCCTCCCTATCCCACCACACTAGATGGACACAAAGCACAGAGCTGATCTCCCTGTGCTATGCAGCTGCTTCCCACTAGCTATCTATTTTACATTTGGTAGTCTACATATGTCCATGCCACTCTCTCACTTGGTACCAGCATCCCCCTCCCCCTCCCCGTGTCCTCACTTCCATTCTCTACATCTGCGTCTTTATTCCTGTCCTGCCCCTAGGTTCTTCAGAACTATTATTTTTTTTTTAGATTCCATATATATGTCTTAGCATACGGTATTTGTTTTTCTCTTTCTGACTTACTTAACTCTCTATGAGACTCTAGGTACATCCATGTCACAACAAGTAACTCAATTTTCTTTCTTTTATGGCTGAGTAATATTCCATTGTATATATGTGTCACATCTTCTTTATCCATTCATCTGTCGATGGACACTTAGGTTGCTTCCATTTCCTGGCTATTGTAAATAGAGCTGCAATGAACACTGTGGTACATGATTCGTTTTGAATTATGGTTTTCTCAGGGTATATGCCCAGTAGTGGGATTGCTGGGTTGTATGCTAGTTCTATTTATAGTTTTCTAAGGAACCTCTATACTGTTCTCCATAGTGGCTGAATCAATTTACATTCCCACCAACAGTGCAAGAGGGTTCCCTTTTCTCCACACCCTCTCTAGCATTTATTGTTTGTAGATTTTTTGATGATGGCCATTCTGACCGGTGTTGAGTGATACCTCATTGTAGTTTTGACTTGCATTTCACTAATGATTAGTGATGTTGAGCATCCTTTCATGTGTTTGTTGGCAATCTGTATATCTTCTTTGGAGAAATGTCTATTTAGGTCTTCTGCCCATTTTTGGATTGGGTTGTTTGTTTTTCTGATATTGAGCTGCATGAGCTGCTGGTATATTTTGGAGATTAATCCTTTGTCAGTTGCTTTGTTTGTAAATATTTTCTCCCATTCTGAGGGTTGTCTTCTTGTCTTGTTTATGGTTTCCTTTGCTGTGCAGAAGCTTTTAAGTTTCATTAGGTCCCATTTCTTTATGTTTGTTTTTATTTCCATTTTTCTAGGAGGTGGGTCAAAAAGGATCTTGCTGTGATATATGTCATGAAGTTCTGCCTGTGTTATCCTCTAAGAGTTTTATAGTGTCTGGCCTTACATTTAGGTCTTTAATCCATTTTGAGTTTATTTTTGTGTATGCTGTCAGGGAGCATTCTAATTTCATTCTTTTACATGTAGCTGTCCAGTTTTCCCAGCACCACTTATTGGCTGCAATGAACATTTTGGTACATGACTCTTTCTGAATTCTGGTTTCCTCAGGGTATATACCTAGTAGTGGGATTGCTGGGTCATATGGTAGTTCTATTTGTAGTTTTTTAAGGAACCTCCATACTGTTCTCCATAGTGGCTGAACCAATTCACATTCCCACCAGCAGTGCAAGAGTGTTCCCTTTTCTCCACACCCTCTCCAGCATTTATTGTTTCTAGATTTTTTGATGATGGCCATTCTGACTGGTGTGAGATGATATCTCATTGTAGTTTTGATTTGCATTTCTCTAATGATTAATGATGTTGAGCATTCTTTCATGTGTTTGTTGGCAGTCTGTATATCTTCTTTGGAGAAATGTCTATTTAGGTCTTCTGCCCATTTTTGGATTGGGTTGTTTATTTTTTTGTTATTGAGCTGCATGAGCTGCCTGTAAATTTTAGAGATTAATCCTTTGTCAGTTGATTCATTTGCAAATATTTTCTCCCATTCTGAGGGCTGTCTTTTGGTCTTGTTTATGGTTTCCTTTGCTGTGCAAAAGCTTTGAAGTTTCATTAGGTCCCATTTGTTTATTTTTGTTTTTATCTCCATTACTCTAGGAGATGGGTCAAGAAGGATCTTGCTGTGATTTATGTCATGGAGTGTTCTGCCTATGTTTTCCTCTAAGAGTTTGATAGTTTCTGGCCTTACATTTAGGTCTTTAATCCATTTTGAGCTTATTTTTGTGTATGGTGTTAGGGAGTGATCTAATCTCATACTTTTACATGTACCTATCCAATTTTCCCAGCACCACTTATTGAAGAGGCTGTCTTTTCTCCATTGTATATTCTTCCCTCCTTTATCAAAGATAAGGTGACCATATGTGTGTGGGTTTATCTCTGGGTTTTCTATCCTGTTCCATTGATCTATATTTCTGTTTCTGTGCCAGTACCATACTGTCTGGATTACTGTAGCTTTGCAGTATAGTCTGAAGTCAGGGAGCCTGATTCCTCCAGCTCCATTTTTCTGTTCTAATATTGCCTTGGCTATTCGGGGTCTTTTGTGTTTCCATACAAGTTGTGAAATTTTTTTGTTCTAGTTCTGTGAAAAATGCCAGTGGTAGTTTGATAGGGAGTGCACTGAATCTGTAGATTACTGTGGGTAGTATAGTCATTTTCACAATACTGATTCTTCCAACACAAGAACATGGTATATCTCTCCATCTGCTGGTATCATCTTTAATTTCTTTCATCAGTGTCTTATAGTTTTCTGCATACAGGTCTTTTGTCTCCTTAGGTAGGTTTATGCCTAGGTATTTTATTCTTTTTGTTGCAATGGTAAATGGGAATGTTTCCTTAATTTCTCTTTCAGATTTTTCATCATTAGTGTATAGGAATGCAAGACATTTTTGTGCATTCATTTTGTATCCTGCTACTTTACCAAATTCATTGATTAGCTCTAGTAGTTCTCTGGTAGCATCTTTAGGATTCTCTATGTATAATATCATGTCATCTGCAAACAGTGACAGGTTTACTTCTTCTTTTCCGACTTGGATTCCTTTTATTTCCTTTTCTTCTCTGACTGCTGTGGCTAAAACTTCCAAAACTATGCATAATAATAGTGGTGAGAGTGGGCAACCCTGCCATTTTACTGATCTTAGTGGAAATAATTTCAGTTTTTCACCACTGAGAACAATGTTGGCTGTGGGTTTGTCATATATGGCCTTTATTATGTTGAGGTAAGTTCCCTCTATGCCAACTTTCTGAAGGGATTTTATCATAAATGGGTGTTGAATTTTCTCGAAAGCTTTTTCTGCATCTATTGAGATGATTATATGGTTTTTATTCTTCAATTTGCTAATATGGTGTATCACATTGATTGATTTGCATATATTGAAGAATCTTTGCATTCCTGGCATAAACCCCATTTGATCATGGTGTATGACCCTTTTAATGTGCTGTTGGATTCTGTTTGCTAGTATTTTTGTTGAGGATTTTTGCATCTATGTTCATCAGTGATATTGGCCAGTAGCTTTCCTTTTTTGTGGCATCTCTGTCTGGTTTTGGTATCAGGTTGATGGTGGCCTCGTACAATGAGTTTGGGAGTGTTCCTCCCTCTGCTATATTTTGGAAGAGTTTGAGAAGGATAGGTGTTAGCTCTTCTCTAAATGTTTGATAGAATTCGCCTGTGAAGCCATCTGGTCCTGGGCTTTTGTTTGTTGGAAGATTTTTAATCACAGTTTCAATTTCAGTGTTTGTGATTGGTCTGTTCATATTTTCTATTTCTTCCTGATTCAGTCTTGGAAGGTTGCTCTCTCTCTCTCTGGGGGTTATTTTCCTTATGTGTAGATGAGAAGGCTTAAATTCAAAGGAGAGGATACTGTGGCCAGATGAGGAACAGCCTGCAACTTTTCTCAAATTCTTAAAGAACTGTTGTGGAGTAGAACAGATTTCTCTGTTTGACTCTAAAGTTGTACACTCAGGGCCCTGGATGAAATACACAGGCACAATGAAGATCTAGCTAAAGAGTCAGGAGTGCCCAAAGGTTAAAGAAGATGTCTTGTGAGCTTAGTAAATGCCTTGCCCCTAGAGGTGTTACTGTGGGAAACTGAATGTTTTCTTGCAGCTCTGCTGTAAAGGACATGCAAGCATGCAGCTTCCATTCCCCATATTCTTAATTCTTCCACTGGATGACTTCTTCCAGCTCCACAGGTGTTCAAATTTGCAAAGATCTTTGACTTTGTGATCTTTTGGTAACTCCTAGGTCCATGGGTCTGGAATGGTGCAGATGGGGATGCGGCAAATAAAGCCGCCTGGATTGCGGGTCACCTGCGGACAGCCTAGCGTGTTTATTTCAGTGATGTGTGAGAAGGGAGTGGGTGTGGGGCAGTGGGGGGAGGAATATTGATCGGGGACTGAATTTAAGTGCACTTCCAGAGATGATTACAGGGTCATGATTAACGGTCTGTAGAAGCTCACCAGGGGAGCACTATGCGTAGAGGACAGGAAAAACCTCTGGGAAGTGCGGGCAGAGAAACTCTGATCTAGCAGGGTCAGCGGTGTGGGAGCTCAGAAGGCAGAAGTTAGGTTTGCTATTCTTCATAGGAGCATCTACATTTATCAGGTGAAAATGGGTTAAGAGACAACCTCCACAGGTTCTAGGATTAACACAGATAAAATTTAATTCTCACTTATATAAAGTCCATGCCTCTCTTCAGGGCAGTAGCTATCCAGGCAGCTTTAGTCTTGTGACTATTTTATCAACATGAGGCTTCAATAGGGAGAGAAGGGAGCATGAGACTTGGAGAGGGGTGTGGGGTGATGAAGGATCTTGCACCAGCAATTAAAATGCTTTATGTCCCCAAGTGACATATGTATTTCTGCTCACAGCTCACTGGCCAGAAGTAGTCAAATGGCCCTTCCAAATTATAAAGAGATAAGAAGGATGGTCCTTCAATGTATCCAGAAGGAGACGAGGATCAGATATGTGTTAGTACTAATAGTTTCTAATATTGGAGGAAAGAGAGTGAGAAAGGAGAGGAAAACCACAAAATATTTGAAGGGCTAGGACAAAAGAAAACTAAGCAACCTCACTTAGTTTCAGTTTCCTCATCTATCCAAGAAAGAGGATCTCACCTACCACACTAAGGGTATCATGAAGATTAAATAAGAAAATGCAGTAACTTTAACCCTTTGTCAATGGCAAGACTGTTCAAAAAAACAGAATAGGGTTTTAATAATTGGCAGTTGTATTACTGTGAAACCATAAAATGCCAGATTTATGGGGTATAAAAACTCTCTGGTATAGCTTTCTCTCTACAGTACAAGAATTTCCATTATAGTAGAAGATCCTAAACATGACTAACTATCAGAATCAGCTGGGAAGTTACACTCATGCACAGTCTGAGTCAGAAGGCTGTGAGCAGGTATTTGCCCCCATCCAGATTTTGGGGCCTGAAGCTTTTACATGAGCTTCAAAGGATGCACCAGATAAGAAACTGGCAGGATGGCTGGACATTTTCAGAATGCACAGGTCAATTGCAAGAAATTGGATGCTACTTTGGGGAAACGGCAAGCTAAAAAAAGTCATGGTTTTCCTGGATGTGGCATTGCTTTCATGTTGGTATTTGTGACCTATCTGTTTTTGCCATCTCTGCTGTGTTCCAGTCATTTCTATGCCCTCTCACCATCTATATCTGCAGCATTCAGAGCTGTATCAGAAACATTCATGCTGTCTTTCATTGATACTATAATTCACTTACTAATTTACCCATCCATTTAGTCATCTGTTTATCTTCTTCTTTCTTTCCATGAAATCTTAGAAAACAAACATTTATTGAGCATCTTCTTTTCTCTAGTTTTCTGTTAGGCACCAGAGATTCTAACAGAAAAAAAAAAATTGTATGCAGTGTAGTGAGGGATACAGACAAGCAAGTACATAATTACGTGGAAACAATGCACTAGGAGTAGAGTTGGGGATCTCAACTAGCCTAAGAGTAGGTGGGTGAAAGAAGGCTTCTTGGAAAAGATGGCAGTTGAACTAATTCTTGAAGGAGTATTAGTTCAAGTGGGGAAAGTGAGAAGTGATTTCTTCCTAGGTAAAAGGAACAGCCTCTGAAAAGGAAGCCAAGTGCAGAGAGCCTGGCATGTCTGCAGACCTCAGATGTTCTAACAGGCTCTTGTTGCATGAGTGCTTGATGCATTGAGGAAGTTACCTAGCTTCATCTCTACCTCACATGTTGATTGTAATAAAGAAACATGATAATTTAAATAAAGAGTTTAACAGAGTACCTGACACACAAACGGCAACAGAAAAATATTTCTCAATTCTCATTTCTTCACCATGGCACTGTATGCCTCTTAGTCCCATAATGCCCAGCAGAAAGTAGCTGTTCAATAAAGTTTCCTTAAATTTAATTCAATCACTCACCGCCAAGTCTCAGTTTTTTTTTTGTTTTGTTTTGTTTTTTTTTGGTGGTATGCGGCCCTCTCACTGTTGTGGCCTCTCCCATTGCGGAACACAGGCTCCGGACACGCAGGCCCAGCAGCCATGGCTCACGGGCCCAGCTGCTCCATGGCACGTGGGATCTTCCCAGACGGGGGCACGAACCTGTGTCCCCTGCATCAACAGACGGACTCTCAACCACTGCGCCATCAGGGAAGCCCCTCGGTCCCTTTTTTTTCCTCCTCTTCTTCTGGAACCCCTATAATTCGAATATTGGTGTGTTTAATGTTCTCTCAGAGGTCTCTGAGACTGTCCTCAATTCTTTTCATTCTTTATTCTTTATTCTGCTCTGTGGTAGTTATTTCCACTATTTTATATTCCAGGTCACTTACCCGTTCTTCTGCCTCAGTTATTCTGCTATTGACTCCTTCTAGAGAATTTTTAATTTTATTTATTATGTTGTTCATCATTGTTTGTTTGCTCTTTAGTTCTTCTAGGTCCTTGTTAAACGTTTCTTGTATTTTCTCCATTCTACTTCCAAGATTTTGGATCATCTTTACTATCATTACTCTGAATTCTTTTTCAGGTAGACTGCCTATTTCCTCTTCATTTGTTTGGTCTGGTGGGTTTTTACCTTGCTCCTTCATCTGCTGTGTATTTTTGTGTCTTCTCATTTTGCTTAACTTACTGTGTTTGGGGTTTCCTTTTCGCAATCTGCAGGTTCGTAGTTCCCGTTGTTTTAGATGTCTGCTCCCAGTGGGTAAGGTTGGTTCAGAGGGTTGTGTAGGCTTCCTGGTTGTGTAGGTTGGTTCAGAGGGTTGTGTAGAACTGGTGCCTGTGTTCTGGTGGATGAGGCCGGATCTTGTCTTTCTGGTGGGCAGGACCACGTCCGGTGGTGTGTTTTGGGGTGTCTGTGAACTTACTACGATTTTAGGCAGCCTCTCTGCTAAAGGTGGGTTTGTGTTCCTGTCTTGCTAGTTGTTTGGCATAGGGTGTCCAGCACTGTAGATTGCTGGTCGTTCAGTGGAGCTGGGTCTTAGCATTGAGATGGTGATCTCTGGGAGAGCTTCTGCCGTTTGATATTACGTGGGGCCAGGACATCTCTGGTGGTCCAATGTCCTTAGCTTGGCTCTCCCACCTCCGAGGCTCAGGACTGACACCCAGCTGGAGCATCAAGACCCTGTCGGCCACACGGCTCAGAAGAAAAGGGAGGAAAAAAAAAAAGAAAGAAAGGAAAATATAAAATAAAATAAACTTATTAAAATAGAAAAAAACTATTAAAAATAAAAAAATTAAAAAGTAATTAAAAAAAGGAAAGAAAGAAGAGAGCAACCAAACCAAAAAACAAATCCACCAATGATAACAAGTGCTAAAAACTACAGCAAAAAATAAAAAAGTCAGAACCCTAGGACAAATGGCAAAAGCCAAGCTATACAGTCAAAATCACACAAAGAATCATACACATACACACTCACAAAAAGAGAAAAAGGAAAAAAATATATATATTAAAAAAATTTAAAATGAAGAGAACAAGCAAATCAGTAAACAAATCTACCAATGATAATAAGCTTTTAATACTAAACTAAACATAAAACCAGAAACAAATTAGATGCAGAAAGCAAACCCAAAGTCTACAGTTGCTCCCAAAGTCCACCGCCTCAATTTTGGGATGATTCGTTGTCTATTCAGGTATTCCAGAGATGCAGGGTACATCAAGTTGATTGTGGAGATTTAATCCGCTGCTCCTGAGTCTGCTGGGAGAGATTTCCCTTTCTCTTCTTTGTTCGCACAGCTCCTGGGGTTCAGCTTTAGATTTGACCCGTCTCTGCGTGTAGGTCGCCTGAGGGCATCTGTTCTCCGCCCAGACAGGATGGGGTTAAAGGAGCGGCTGATTCGTGGGCTCTGACTCACTCAGGCCGGAGGCAGGGAGGGGTACGGAATGCAGTGTGAGCCTGCGGCGGCAGAGGCCAGCATGAGGTTGCACCAGCTGGAGGTGTGCCTTGTGTTCTCCCAGGGAAGTTGTCCCTGGATCATGGGATCCTGGCTGTGGCGGGCTGCACAGTCTCCCAGGAGGGGAGGTGTGGATAGTGACCTGTGCTTGCATACAGGCTTCTTGGTGGCTGCAGCATCAGCCTTAGTGTTTCATGCCCATCTCTGGTGTCCGCGCTGATAGCCACGGTTCGCGCCCGTCTCTGGAGCTCGTTTAGGCGGTGCTCTGAATCCCCTCTCCTCGTGCACCCCAAAACAATGGTCTCTTGCCTCTTAGGCAGGTCCAGACTTTTTCTCGGACTCCCTTCCAGCTAGCTGTGGCACACTAGCCCCCTTCAGGCTGTGTTCAGGCAGCCAACCCCAGTCCTCTCCCTGGGGTCTGACCTCCGAAGCCTGAGGTCCCTCAGCTCCCAGGCACCACCCGCCCCGGGGGGTGAGCTGACAAGCCTCTCGGGCTGGTGAGTGCTGGTCGGCACCAACCCTCTGTGTGGGAATCTCTGCGCTTTGCCCTCCACACCCCTGTTGCTGCACTCTCTTCTGTGGCTCCAAAGTTTCTCCCTCACCAACCCCATCTCTGCCAGTGAAGGGGCTTCCTAGTGTGTGGAAACTTTTCCTCCTTCACAGCTCCCTCCCAGAGGGGCAGGTCCCGTTCCTATTCTTTTGTCTCTGTTTTTTCTTTTTTCTTTTGCTCTACCCAGGTATGTGGGGAGTTTCTTGCCTTTGGGGAAGTCTGAGGTCCTTTGCCAGCATTCAGTAGGTGTTCTGTAGGAGCTGTTCCACATGTAGATGTAATTTTGATGTATTTGTGGGAAGGAAGGTGATCTCCATGTCTACTCCTCCGCCATCTTGAAGCCACTCCAAAAATACTTTCTTAAAGGACTGCTCTAAATTATAAGGTGAGAGTATCAATTTGCCTTCACTACTGCTCAGTTGGATGTTGTACTGTTTTTGTTAATTAAGTAGATTAAAAAATAGTACTTTTAACTTGTTATTTTAATTTTTTGATTACTAGCACAGAAAATTATTTTTACTATATTTGTTTACAAGCTGTATTTGGAACCATTCTTTTTCTAGAAACTAAAATCATTAGTAATGTATTAATTTATGATTAAAAGACTAAAAGATGAATAACAGAATTTTACCAAATGCCAGGAGTCCCTTTAGAGATTAACTCTGTTGTCTTGTCCAGTTAATTAGATGAATAAATGTATGTTAAATTAAAAAAAGAAAAGTGATTAACTAGGGAGCATCACTGCGGATTCATTATGTACAAGTTATGGTACGTTAACCTCCTTTCTGGATAAAATTACAGAACTAGAAAGAGAATACAAAAGCTACTTTAAAACATCAGGTATGCAAACTTGAAATCTGTTCAGATAGTACATATAGTCTATGAAGCAATCACTATGTACTGATAAACACAGGATGATTATACAAACTTTATGATTTATACTACTAACAAATGTTGCCTCCCCAAATAACATAAAGCAGGTAGAATCCCACTCCTCTGTATAGGTCTTGCAGAGGAGTAAACCTAATGAGAGATAAGTGTCCCCACTGCAGGGTGCCCACAGTCCTCTTTCGCCCCAACTAGGGGAAGGAACGAAAACCACGCCCATCATGAGCCACAGCCACCATGAGAGAATGTACACCCAGACCATGAAGTCCTCTACCTCAAGACCAAGAAGAATGGGAGGTTTGAACACTTAGTACCTTCTCTGTTTTCCCTTTTGTCTATGCAACAAATCGTTTTTTTAATCCCTGGCATTAGAAGGTGCTGAACTCAGTTGAATCACATGGACAGACCAAGAACTAGCATCGACTATCAGTAAATCACTGAAGGTAGTCCAAAAGTCATTTTGCAACATGGGTGACACAAATTTGAATAGGAGGCATCACTGGACCTCAGAGTCAGACCACAATTTGTTCTTCAGTTCTTCTAAATAGCAGCTGTGTGATTTTTTTTTTTTTTTTCACAAGAAGCTTAACTCCTTTGACCCTCAGTTCCCCCACCTATAAAACAGGAATCAGCTACCTCACGAGGTAAGGTCTGTAAAGAATGGAGCAAAGAACCTAGGCTGTTATTAAAGGAATCAAGCTGATGATGACCAACACTATCCTTGAAGTCCAGTGAGTCAAGAAATCAAGTGAGACTGACAAAGTTATAATACTTAAAAGAAAAAAATGAAGTTATAGATTGTCTCTTGACCTAGAATGATTATTGTTCATTCTGTACTAAACCATATTAAGAAATCAGCTTTACATTTAAAACAGGAAAGTGTGCTGCTCTTGGAATACACTGTTAGAAATTAGCAACAGGTTAAAGCACAAATGTTCTAAGAGATTTTTTTTTTTAAAGTGAGGATCATTGGAAATTTTACGACATAGGATTAGCACCATTACCTAAAATCTAAGCAATGATTTAAAGTGAGAGTAAATGTGATAATCCAAGTTTCAAATTTAAAAGCAAAACACATATTAAACTACAATATCAACCTACTTGGAAAAATCAAAACATGAGATTTTTATTCATCATATGGCAAACTCACTTTCCAGTTGAGAATCTTTTTACATCAGAAATAGAAGAATTTATATTAGACACTGGTTATAAAAATATGGCATGATCTGATGCATACCTGATACATTAATTCACGAGCTTTTCAGTTCTTTTAGCCACTCTTTCATCCATTTAGTCTGCTTCAGAACCAGCAATAAAACCCAGGGGTCTGAACTTTACTTTTAGTACAATAAGGCAGCTGCCAACTAAAACTGGCCCTGATTAACCGCACAGAGGTAAAACCAGACCACACTTGCACTCAAACTTTCATTTTAAATCATAAAGGCAGCTATTCATTATAGTTTTCCTGCCTAGCAGTTCTCATACAGTAGATGGGTCCAAAAGTGTAGACTGTCCTTTTGATTGCCTTCCCTGAAGAGATCCTATTTCACTCAATTCAATATTTATTAAACAACTAATATATGCAAGGCACTGAGCTATGTAAAGATAAATATATATTTATCCTGAGGGAGCTTAAGCTCTACTAGAACTAACATTTAATCCAGTCACTGAAAAGTGAGGTGTACAACAGTGAGTACCCTTAAAGAAGCAAAGAAGTATTGTACCAGAGTACAAAGGAAGAAAAGATTACTTCAGTTTTAGAAGAAAAGTTTCAATGGAAACTCACTTAAGGGGCTTCCCTGGTGGCGCAGTGGTTGAGAGTCCGCCTGCCGATGCAGGGGACACGGGTTCGTGCCCTGGTCAGGGAAGATCCCACATGCCGCGGAGCAGCTAGGCCTGTGAGCCATGGCCGCTGAGCCTGCGCGCCCGGAGCCTGTGCTCCGCAACGGGAGAGGCCACAACAGTGAGAGGCCTGCATACCGC
>NW_006773042.1:1452620-1478686 GCF_000442215.2 Lipotes vexillifer
GCTGAAAAGAATTTTAAAAAAACCTGACTTCTGCTTGCAGGCATCAAGAGATTACAAGAATTACCAAACCAAGATCCAGGAGAGGACAGAAATCTCAAGGTGCAGCCACTCTCTCCCTGGGACATTTACCAATTCCAAAAGCAGCTGTGAGGGTGGACAGCCCTTTGGACAGCTTAATGGAGCTAGAGGAACAAAAAGAGTATAGGGCCAACAATGAGAAGGAAAGGAAGTCTGATAACCCACCCAGTGTAGACTGGCATCCCCCAAAGCTACACACACTAGCAGTATGTGCAAATCAGAAGAGAAACAGAACTTAATGGCTGAAAACGAGTTCAGGTGATCCTAGTGTATTAATGCTCCTATATTCTTCAAGAGGATTTACAACATCCTAGCCCTCACTTATTTTTTCAAATAAATTTTCAAATATATCCGGCATATATTTAACAAACACCCAGCACACACATGAAAAAGAACCAAGAGAAACAATACATAAAAGAAACAGACCCATAGGACCCCTTTTCTCAATTACATACTTTAACATAACTTTCTATATTGAAGGGGATAAAAGACAAAATTAAGAATTTTGGTAGAGGATTTTAAAAAAAAAGGAAATTGCACATTTGAAAAAGAATCAAGTAAAAAATATAAACCTAAAATAAACAAATATGTGGGCAAATCTAAATGAATATTGACGATATAAAATCAGTAAAATGAAGAGTGGGATAGGAAAGACCCAAACAAGAGGGCATCATTCAGGGAATAATGGGGAAGTCTATTTTGGCTGCACTGTATGTGGGAGGAGGGGGTGGGAGGATACAGAGGAGAAAACCATGCAACTGCAGGCCTTGAATGCCAGACTAGAGTTTCAGCCTTGGGACAATGGAGACAGAAAAGAGGGCTGAGCTTTTGGAAGATTAAACTGGCACAAGGGAAAGATACTAAGAAGAATTTAAGAAAGAAAAAAACAGGTAAAACCAGCAAATACTAGGGATGCTATTTTTAAGACTGCAGCCTAACCACTCCATTCTCCCTGCATTATCTGACTATAGGCACTCACCGTCCTTGGCTTCTCTCTAGTTCCATCCCAGTATCCTCTAAGTGGTATCCTTTCTCTGGTACTCCAGAACTATCTTTTTAAAACACATGTGATTGCTAGTCACTTAGTGATTTAAAATGAAAAAATGTTTGTCACTTTCTGGCTTAAAAAGGAAAAAAAGAAAAAAGAGTCAATGGCTCTCCATTAAATCTAAAACAAAATCCAAATTCCTTCCAATGGTTTCATAACACTCCAAAATCTGGATCCTACCCACCTCTCTAGCATCAGTGCCCATTACTTCATCCTCCTTCCCCTCGCATCCCCCACACAAACCACCATAATCAACCATCCCTCTGTGCCTCTACACTTGCTTTCATTTCTCAACGCACCTGCCCAGCAACACATTAGTCCCGAATCAATGCCACTGTCTTCCTTCAAAACTCCCAAGGCCAGTGAGTTGAACACAACTGAAGAAAATCACAGAATCTTGGCACAATTACAAATGCATGCTCTTCACCCTCAGCTGCGTTTTCAGCCTTGCTCTAACACCTGAGTTCTTCTCTACTCAACTGCTGTAGCTCATCAGCTCCCTCTTTGCTCTCAATGATTATTTCAGATTTTACTATTTTTCTCAATTTCTCCATTCAATCACTTGGTCCCCCATCTTTCAAGAAATAAACTTGACTCATTCATTACCCAGAAAAGAGGCCCTCAGGCAACTACCCGCACCCATCTTAAGTCTCCTCTGCCCACACTCCCCTTCTACTGAAAGGCCAACACCTCCCACTGTGTCCTTATATCCATTTTCCCCTTCCCTTCAGCCTACAAACATGCAAATTTCTCCAAGAGGGATAGGGATCCTCCCTTGACTCCAGGGCCCCCTCAAACTGTTAACCAATCTCTTACTTTCCCTTCTTATGTTAAGAGCAGTCTATCTCCCCTTCCTCATTTTCCAGTGACCACTAAACCAAGCAATCTGGCTTCTTCGCCTAAAACTACACAACCACTCTAGCAAAATCCTAAAACTTTACCCTCTTGATTTTTATGGTCTCACATACTTCCTATTCTGACACTTGCCTATCTTCTTCATGACCTCCTTTTCCCAATTCCCCTTAACATCAAAGCTTCCAAGTACCTGCATTTGGCCCACCACTCTTTTGAAGCTATGCTTTCTCTGAATAATTTCATTTTCTCTCCTAGAGTTCATATGCAGAAGACTCCCAAATATTAATTACCAGTACATGCAGCTCTATCAACATCTGTGCATACTCATTCATATTCACTGCCTCCTGGTCATCTCCATTTGATGTTACACAAGCATAACCAATTCAGCATAACCAAAATTTAAATCATACAGCTGCCTGTGCTCTCTATTTTAAGTGGAAACACCCTTATATCCATCCCAGGAATCATCCTTGAATGGTCCCTCTTGCCCCCACCTTCAATCAATCAAGCCCTGATGATTTTATCACCTAAATATATCCCCAGTCTATTCCATCCTCTTACCCCCTGCCCTAGTTCAGGCCTTATTAATTTATTAACAAGACTATTCCAACAGACTCAACTCCTAACTCCTTATTCCTCTCAAATCCATCCTCTGTTCTGCAGCCAAAATGATTTCTTTAAAAAAAAATCTGATTCTGTCACTTCCTTAAAATTCTTCAATAAAGTCCCCTTCTAAGATCCAGAGTATTTAAGGCTTTGCATTTTCTGAACCTTACCCTCCTCTCCTGCTCTCTTCTTGTCATTCTTTGCTACATATTTGGTAATCCAGTAATAATGAATAGCTTGTAATTCTAATTTACTTATGTCTCTCCTTGGCCTGGCTAACTCCTACTCTTCTTTTAGGTTACAGTTCAAGTGTCATGCGGTCCTGGAAGCCATCTTAATGGCCAACATCACCCCCCCCCGCTCAGGTGGATCATATTTCCCTTCTATATGCTGCTATTTCCCTACCTATCACTGCACTTACCAACATTATTTCATAGTGCTATGTTTATGCATCTGCTCACCCCTTAGCCTAAACAGTAAACTCCTTGAAGATAGAAACTTTGTCATCGTTATATCCCCAGCGTCCAGAATATTCGATTACAGGTACTCTGAAAATGTTTCTTGAATGAATAAATAAAACAATTTCCCCAACTTTTCCATCATCTAACCCTACCACCCACCATCACCACCACTACGCCAACCCCCATGAAACCTGACCCGCATATTCGACACTTAAAACTCTACCCTGAGTACTTCTGTCTGCTGTCTCTATTCTCTAGATGAAGAGCTCCAGGAGGGAGAGGACCGGTCATATTCACCTGCCTGACTCCGGTACCTGGCACATGGGCTGAAGAATGAATGAAAATGCTTAGCAAGGCTGAGAGGCTGTCTCGGGCTTCTCTCTCACACCCTCCGCAGAGCTCAGACCAATCCCAGGGGCCGAGGGACTGGGGGGACGCGTGATCTCCCCGACAAGCACAGACCCCCAATGCCCGCGGGCTCGGACTGCGTGGGTCGCCTCCGCCCGCACACCAACCTCCACCCCGCCGTCCTCTCCAGAAGAAAGAGGTGGAGGTCACTGCGGCGCTTACCGGCAGGGGGGGGGGGCAGTACAGACCCCCAATGCCCGCGGGCTCGGACTGCGTGGGTCGCCTCCGCCCGCACACCAACCTCCACCCCGCCGTCCTCTCCAGAAGAAAGAGGTGGAGGTCACTGCGGCGCTTACCGGCAGGCGGAACTCCAGGTGTTCCTGTGCCATGAGCAGAAGATACCTGTTCACGGATCCCGGCAGCGCCATCGCATCAGCCCACGGCGCGCCTGCGCCACCGAGGGTGTCTCACTCTTTTCTTCCCCTACAGACCGCTTCCGCTAAGGCAGAGCCTGAGGAGCCAGAAGCGGAAGTGGGGAGAGTCGGTTCTCTCCGGAGGTTCCCGGCTTGCGGAATTTGAGCCCCGCAGTTCCCAGAGAGGTTTCTTCTGCTGCCGGTTGCGTTCTGTTTGAGGTCCCGGTGTACCAAGAGCTGGTGTGAGAAGCTGTGTTGTGTTCAACAGCAGGTTGCGATGAGACTTTGTAGTTCCCAATGATTCTCCACCTGGAATGTACTTTTAACTTCCCCTACAACTCTTCAAATTCCAGGCCTTCGAAACTGAACTGAAATTTTGTTTTTCCCTGCAGACTTCTCTAACCACTCCAGGCTTTGGGGACTGACTTAGCTGGACTTAGCTATACTTATTGAAGTATAGTTGATTTACAGTGTTGTGTTAGTTTCTGATGTACAGCAAAGTGATTCAGTTATACATATATATTCTTTTTCATATTCTTTTCCATTATGGTTTTTTACAGGATATTGAATATAGTTCCCTGTGCTATTAAGTAGGACCTTGCTGTTTATCCATTCTATATATACTAGTTTGCATCTGCAGCTTTTTCAAAAACTTGTACTGGAAGGGGCAGAGAGGTTCAAAGTCTGCCTCTGGACAGATGCAAAGCTCCGTCTGCTCACCAAGGCAGATCTCATAGAGACCTGGCCCCTCTTGTGAGATTACTACTGTGTAAGCATTGGAGCCTCTGGTATAGGCTGCTGCTTATTAAAAAACCAGAGGTGTTCCTGGGAAGGACCAGGATTTGGAAAGGAGAATTTTGAGTTCTGGTTAGAACAGGTCACTACAATGTTGAGACTAGTAGGACACAGTCAGTGAAGAAAGGAAATTAGCGAGTTAACAGGTCCCAGTGGCAGAAGTCACGTGTAATGTCAAAGTTGCCCATACATCTGACTAAACATCTATCACTTGAAAAGGGTTTAGGTGTCCCTATGGTTTAGAACCATAGGGATTTGTGAACCAATGAGAGGGAGAAAAGCTCTCTTCATACATAGGAAGACTAGATTTTTGCAATGAGTAAAAAACAAGGGGTTTTTGAACAGTTTGGAGAGTAAAGTTTTATTGCAACAAGTCATATAAGAACTATGGAAACTTCACTATTGTGAAGCATTCCTGAGGGAGTTCTATTTCACAAGATTCCAGAAGGGTCCTCAGCATCTTCAGTCTTCATGAAGATAATTCAGGAAGAAGAGAAGAGAGGAAAAAACACTGGCTGCTCTCAGGAAACAAAACTGAACAAGTTGGGACTCTGAGACACCTGTTCAGACATAAGCAACTGCAATGGATTTAAATATGATTCAGCTCCTTGAGGTCAAATTTCCAACAAGCAAGAAACCCAGAAGTGGAGAAAAGTAGATCTCATCCTCGGTGAAAAGACTCCCCAGAACAAACCTGAAGCCCTAATTGCAAAACTAAACCAACGATTTGCTTCCTCTGGAGCAAGATCTGTGCATAGAAAAAAATGTGAAGGAAAACAGGCTGGAGATTCAGCCTTCTCTCCTGGTCATCCTTAAACTCTAATGCTGCCACAATTCTAATAATCAAGGGCCATACATTTCCAGGCAGATGTAAGATGGCAGCATAATTGAGTTAAGCTAGAGGAGACCAGCTCTCCCCAGTCTCAGCAACTGCATGAAATGGAAACAGTTTTCCAAAAGGAGCCTAACCAAGGGCCTGCCAAAATTAGGGATGCCTCTCCTCTTTGGGCCAGTCCTTAATTTGATTCTTTTGTTTGCAATGAGATCGAGATTGCAAGATACCAATAATGGTATCAGTCTTTTATTCCACTTCAAATACAAGGCCATGCAAGACCTGGATATCATCTATGCTGCTCCAGGCTTCAGCTTTGTAGCTTAGGTGGCTTTGCACATCTTTGAATGGAATGCCATTTATTACTTCTCTTGGGCAGAACTGGTGTATTAGGGACAAGTTCACAGTGCATTTACTTCATTTGAGCCAGATCTTTTGTCCTTCCTGTTTTCCTCCTCATTTTCCTTCTCTCCCTTCCTTCTTTCCTTCCTAAAATAAAAGAAGCAAATATGATTTCTAAAGAAAGAAAGGCTTTTGACAAGTAGTTTGCAAATATTAAGTCTCAAAGTAGGTGTGCAGCTTTCCTAGGAAAAAGCACACAGATTCCTGTTTAAGCATAATTCCCAATAATCACCATCTCTTGCTCCTAGTTGCTTCCCATGAGTAGGAAAATAATTATATATAGTATAGATAGCCTCAAGTCCCATAAAAGGGATTTTCCTGAGCGTCTACTATAACAGGGCTCAAAGAAGAGTTTTATTCAATCCTATAGGGCACAGGTTCTCAAATTTAGCTGCACATTGGAATTACCCGAGGAGATTTTTAAAATATGAGGCCCAGAATCTATCCCCAGAGATTCAAATTTAATTTGTCTGGTATGTGGCCTGAACATAGATATTTTTGGTTTTGGTTTTTTTTGCGGTACGCGGGCCTCTCACTGTTGTGGCCTCTCCCGTTGCGGAGCACAGGCTCCGGACGCGCAGGCTCAGCAGCCATGGCTCACAAGCCTAGCCGCTCCGCGGCATGTGGGATTTTCCGGACCGGGGCACGAACCCGTGCCCCCTGCATCGGCAGGCGGACTCCCAACCACTGCGCCACCAGGGAAGCCTTATTTTAAACATTTTTAAGACAAGTTATGAATTAGCTTTGTACTGCTAATGTTATAGATGACTAGAGAGTTACCAAATAATTGAACTACTGAAAAGGCTGAGTAAATTTTAATTGTCATAATTTGATTATTGATCTTTACAAGAGAAGAGCCACTGAAAATGTAAGGTTCCAAGGGTTTTCCAACAAAGGAGAAAAACTTACTATGAGAGGGTATAATCTCATATAAATTAAATCAAATGGCTAATCACATTTTTTAAGAGGTCCATAAGGCATTTGAGAATTCCTTAAATACCTTACATATTGTTATCATAATACTGTCGATTATATCACTGTAAGTTCACATAGTACAACATGTTGCATACGTTGAAAATTTCTTTTCTGAAGCTGATCACAGTTGAACTGATCTATAGAAACATGTAACTGCTAATCTGTGTGGATGCTCAGCCAGCTACTTAGCAAAGCAGTGCTGAAAAACTTGTAAATCTAATTTTGAGAGCCTGTAACCCCTACTTCCAAATTCCTCTCTCCACCTTCAGTGAACAAAATGGAATTTGGATGTTCAGTTGTTAAGTAAATAATAATGGAAGCAGAAACCAAGGAAAGTACATGTTGGTCTCTCAGCCTAAACTTCCACTATCTACCTGCCTAACATTGAGTCTCAAATACTCAGTTCTACTGCCACCTGCTCTCAAAATTGTTTCCCTCTCCACAGCCTCTTCTATGGACATTTTTGTACTTAACGTACCAAATTGTACTCACTGGTTTTGTCTGATTTTCGTATTAGCAATTAAAAGCAGACTGTCCTTTCTCACTTCTGTATTTCCAGATCCTGGCAATGTCTGGTACATGTTAAATGCTCACCGAATTTATTTTTTTATTTTTTATTTTTTTTGGCTGTATTGGGTCTCTGTCGTTGCGCGCAGGCTTTCTCTAGTTGGAGAGAGCGGGGGTTACTCTTCGTTGTGGTGTGCAGGCTTCTCATTGCGGTGGCTTCTCTTGTTGCGTAGCACAGACTCTAGGCGCAGGGGCTTCAGTAGTTGTGGCATGTGGGCTCAGTAGTTATGGCTCCTGGGCTCTAGAGCTCAGGCTCAGTAGTTGTGGCACACGGGCTTAGTCACGCCACGGCATGTGGGATCTTCCTGGACCAGGGCTCAAACCTGTGTCCCCTGCATTGGCAGGTGGATTCTTAACCACTGTGCCGCCAGGGAAGCCCACTAAATGTTTTTTTGAATGAATTAATGAACAAATGAACTAAACAATATTGATTCCAGAGGTTGTAACTAAGTATTTCATTACTTAAAACTATGTTTAATATCATCCCCCCAAAAAAGAAGGAAAAAAAAAAAACTACTCTTCTCAGCCTGTTTCTACAATACTTTAACCCTTATGTTCATTTATATTCATGTACATGGTACAGTTATACACCGGCACAATGTAAGATTAGCTTTCAGTACTTATTTTTCATTCACATTCACTATTGTTAGTGTAGATTAGCACCAAAAGACAATTCCTAAAGAAATATGTCTCATGAAATGATTTATCAATATATTAATGTTGCTATTAAAATTAATTTTCTCATCCAACCTATCTCTACTTTCAAATCAGGACTTTTTCATGATAAAAGACAGGTCTAACCACTTTTTAATTCTAATTTTCCTTTGGTATAATAAACAAGCCAAAGAGCAACAGTTTCTGCCAGTTTTAATAGATTAATTTAACCACTTATGTTTCTTCCCAATTTACGTTCTTACAGGTAAAATTCCATTACAATGAATTCTCTTGGATAGTCAAGTTGATTGTTATAGCA
Organism: Lipotes vexillifer; assembly: GCF_000442215.2. NCBI lineage: Eukaryota > Metazoa > Chordata > Mammalia > Artiodactyla > Lipotidae > Lipotes > Lipotes vexillifer. The sequence continues at coordinate 1,460,974 of NW_006773042.1, forward strand.
AATTCACTGTTACAGTGAAATTATTTTATATATATTACATAGCTTCAGGATCAATTTATTATAAAGATGCTAGGATTCAAGAAGTGAAAGCCAGCATCTGAAACCTGAGTAAAAAGTGACACATATACAGTTCTTTCCATCAATGAGATCAGAGATCACTGTGTAGTACGGTACTGTTTATTTTGAAATTTTGTGTGTAAAATTATAGAACAATCAAGAAATAATTTCCCTTTCTCCTTCATACAATAAAGGCTCCAACAAAGTACTTTTTATACCAGTTTATTCTTCATAAATAAATCACTATTATAATTGACTACTGAGAAATAAAAATGTTTGAACTTAAAAAAAATACAGAGCCCTTCTTGATTAACAGAATTTGTTTTAATGGGATTTTATCTATAGTATCTTATACCTTAGACAAGGAACCACTAAAACAAAGTCAATGACAAAATATTCATATAACTATATCACAGATTTCAAGAAACAAACATTAAGAAACAATTTAAAACTACCCAGTAATAGCTTCACATAAAACCCAATTGTAATTAGACTTCAAAGAGACCAGAATATTAGTTTATGTTGAGCTAAAATTAGGAAAATCTTCCACTGTTGACATTTTCATGTTCTTAGTTTGTCAATCAAATAATCAGCCTGTAATGGAAAAATAACATTTTTTTATTCTAGTTATCATAGCCTACATGAAATAATCCTACTGGCACCCCTATTATAATAAGCCACAGCAGAAGAACTGGATACTACATATTCTGTTCCTAAAAATATCTTACAAAAAACTCTCAACATAACAGTTTTCAAACTATAGTAAAGGTGTTTATTCTATAATGTATATAAATAGGCAGATTTTTATCCACATTGCCTTTTTGTTAGATAGTTTCAATACAGGAAATAAATATAATACTAAAGACATGGAAGAACCTGAAATGCATTTTACTAAGTGAAAGAAGCCAATCTGAAAAGGCTACATACAATATGATTCTAACTACATGATATTCTGGAAAAGGAAAAACTGGAGACATTAAAAAAGATCAGTGGTTACCAGGGATTAAGGGGGAGGGAGAAATGAATAGAGCACAGAGGATTTTCAGGGCAGTTAAACTAGTCTGCATGATACTACAATTGTGGATATATGTCATTATACATTCATCCAAACCCACAGAATGTACAACACCAAGAATGAACCCTAATGTAAACTATGGACTTTGAGTGATAATAATGTGTCAATGTAGTTTCATGGATTATAACGAATGCATCACTGTGGTGTAGGATGTCAACAGTGGGGAAGACTGCGAGTATGTGGGGACAGAGGGTATACGGGAACTCTGTGTACTTTCCATTCAATTTTGCTGTGAACCTAAAACTGCTCTAAAAAAATAAGAAAAACAAAAAGAATAAAAAGTAAACTAAAGCCTTCTAGTTATATCATTTCAGATACTTTTCTCAATCATCATATATCTGAAAAATTATGTAAGATTTCAGAATAAACGTTAATATCTTTATCTTGATTTTTTCAGTCTCATAATATATACTTAAATACCTAGATTTAAGAAGAGTTCAGATTCCCAGGACGAACCATTAATAGATCTCATAACTTTGTTCATTCATTTTTTTCCCAACTAAAAAATCATGTAAGGAAATACAGTTTAAAAAGTATAAAAATGTATTTCTAATTATTTTTTACTATAAAAACATAGATAGTGTAGAAACTTAGAAGTACAAATAAGAAACAAATATCTGTTTTTTATCATACTGATTTTTTAAAGAGACCACACCAGCTTCCTACAAAATGTCCCTTTTTAATTTCAAATATATACACCACATACCTTAAATATATATATGTATATATATATATATATATATATTTTTTGTGGTACGTGGGCCTGTCACTGCTGTGGCCTCTCCCGTTGCGGAGCACAGGCTCCGGACACACAGGCCCAGCGGCCATGGCTCACGGGCCCAGCCACTCCCCGGCACGTGGGATCCTCCCGGACCAGGGCACGAACCCGTGTCCCCTGCATCAGCAGGTGGACTCTCAACCACTGCGCCACCAGGGAAGCCCTTAAATATATTTTTAATAAAATAAAATCATCTGGACAACAAGTTGAGGAGAGAGATAATAAGTTTGAAATATGAAGTTTCTAGAAATCAACTGCTTTTTCATTTCTTTTGTACTATGACTATAATAATAATCTGCATTAACTAATGGTAATTACTTAATTTGCAATTTGATGGTTTTTCAGATATAGCAACTATAGGTCACCTTATCATCATAGACACATAAAATAAGAAACATAAATTACTAGTCAAGTGGCCCTGGAAGGACAGAGTCATTTAATAACTAAAGCTTGACTGTCAGGTTACAAGCCAATAATAAGTTGAATTCTATTCTACTTTTGCCCTAGTAAAGCAAAATTCTGCAATTTTTTTAGGCTCAAAGCTTCAACTTCAGATCTAGTAGCTGATGCTACTACTTGCATCAATTTCTGCAATGAGGTTGATGATGACAGGCAGCAGATAACATTTACTGAGCCCTCACTATCTGCAATGCACAGTTTTAAGTGCTTTACATGTTAATTATTTCATCAATCCTCTTATTAACCCTAGATGTAGGCACTATTACCTAAACGTCAGTAGTAGATAAAAAAACTTGGGCCTTAAAAAGTTTAAGTAACTTGCACATGGTCACTCAAGTAACTAATAGAGCCACAATTCAGAATTCTGAACTATTAATGCCATGAACTTCTATATGATATCCTCTGCTTACAATTGAGAGACTTTGCCATAGTATCTCTTCCTACAGATTTGATGACCTGGAAAAGTACCCCCAAATTAAAAATATTATTTTAGATATGTGCAAATAGAATGTTAAAACAGAAGATCAAGTCTATAAGAGGTGTAAGTGCCCACTGTTGCCAAGAAAAGAAAAACTACAACAAAAAGGACAAATATTTTAAATATTTTTGTACGCTGCTAACATAACAATAACACTTACTGTGATAAACCAATAGGAATTCACTTTATAAACCAATTTTGATAAGAAGCTAAGCTGATCGGCTGGTGCCAGAACATGAAGGTGCAAATGGGAAATGGAACAGAATGGTGGCACATGGAAACCCATTCTGAAACAGCAAGGTAAGAGATAATTGACAAATTAGTTCTACAATAGTTTAAAACTATATTTTCAGGTTAAAACACATAAATATTAAAGATATCCAAAACAGATTACCTACGGTAGACAGATTACCACTCAAACATCTCTCTCACTGTTTTTCTTTATGAACTTGAGAAGCATTCACACAGTCCATCTTCATGTTGCAGTTCACAGTAAGATAAACTCTTCACTGAGAAAGGCTTTCACAGAATATTACGCCTCTGTATAACCCTTATGAATTCTGAGCTGGCATTATGTCTTATTACTTCAGTTCTTATCATATCAAGCTTTAATTCTCCTAAAAGATGTCTCTGCAGTGAATCTTAAAATTACTGAACGCTGAAGTAGAAGTAGGATTCCTTTTTCCAAGACATAGCCAGTAGATGGCGCACTTTCTCCTTTAATAAAGTGGTCATTTCCTTACCCTCACTAAAAAACTTTATCATCACTTAAGTTTCTTGAATACTAAAAATAAGTTAGATGATAACTATTCATAACTATTTGCTTTATAAAATATTTAAAAGAGAATTCCTTTGGTTAAAAAAATTTTAATATGATTTAACGTCTTAAAAATCCATTTACAAACAGTTTTGTAAGTCTACTTTGTAAGTGGAGCAAGGCACACCTGTAACAATAATTCAAGCTTAGAAATATTTTCCTGATCAAACTAGAAGTAAGTCTCAATTTTTAAAAACGACTAAAAGTGACTGGGAACGTGGGAAGAAGGCAAGGAGAGGTGCTATAATGCAGCAGTACAGGACAGACTGTGGAGTCAGATCCGTAACATATTGAAAAGCCTCTACCACCACCCAGAAAAGGAGACTAGGTTTTCCCTCTATGAAACAGGAGTCATATAATGGAATCAAGTAATCTAAAAGCTAGAAGTAACTCAAGGGTTCACTCAACCTTTTCATTTTAAAGATTTTAAAGATGGGGAAACCAAGATGTAGAAAGTTGAAGAGACTTCTCAAGGTCACAAAGTTAGGCAGTGGTAGAGCTAGAATTGAAACTCAGGGCTCTTGACAACCAGTCCAGTGTTCATTCTTCTAATGAGCACTTCTATGACTGGGAAGGGAACGTGTTGATTTTGATCAAAGAGTCTCAAATACCATCTGTTCCTTGTCATTATCACCCTTGGATATAGTTCATAATAGTTTTCACAGGATTTTCACACATTCAATCTCATTTTAGCCTACAAGTAGGCAGAGCAGGTATTATCTTGGAGAGTTTAAATGACTTGTCCAAAGTAACATAGCCAGTACAACTATAGTAGAAGCAAGTAACACTGATAGCATTAGAATTCAGGCCTCTGAATTCCAGTTCAGAGGTGTCAAAGTAATCACTATACCTGCCTTGGTACTACTTTGATCATACAAGGCAAAATTGAAATCTTTTAAAAAGAAAAAATAAATAGATTAATTAAAACAGTTACCAAATTGAATATTGTATGCTTTTACTCAAACTTTGGTTAATGTCAGAGTGCAGTTCAACAAATTCAGGTTACTTTCATGCTGGAAGGGTAATAATGTATTTTTAAATCATATAAAATAAATTTTTTCTAAGGAAATTCAATTTACTCACAATTTTATAGGAATGCACATGTTGAACAAAGAGGACTAAGCAACTAATTTTACCTACCCACTGCTTCAATATACTTGTCTGTCCAAAACTAAATGTGGTGATTATTAGATGATGTTGAGATGTGAAAAAAAAGTTTTGTTTATTAAATTTACCAATGAACAATATGTTCACTTTCAGGAAAACTGCATTTAAACCATGAATTCTGCCATCTCTACTTTCATTTTCCTGAGGAAATTACATTTCAGAAAAACCAACTGCATATATTGGTTTCTACATGGAAGTATACATACCTCGTATTTTTGAAGTCAGTGAAATTATTCCTTTCAAGAATGTTTTTTCCAACAGTTACCATGTTCTCAACTACAAAACAGTAAAGAAACTACATTACACTATAGGAGACATTAAGTTCACTACCTAGTTATTAACCAGAACTTTTAGGGTCCTAGTAAAAAGTCGTATCAAATGGATACACATTTAAAGACTCATCCAGTAGCTCTGAGTTACGAAGAAATTTGCTTATCAACAACTGAAATGAAGGTTCAACCCATCACAAACTGTCACACATAAGCTGACTTTGAACAGCTGTTGAGGGATATTATCAAGTGACTTTAGGACATATGATCCTACTGAGGTCTAATTCTAATCATAAGGAAACCAAGTAATTAAACAAAAACTGTTTGAGTTAAGAGGACAAGAAAACTTGAATTTGTCTCTGAACTCAAATTAGGAATATGACATCCCTTTATGTTGGCCCAGCCATGACTAGCTAAATGTTTGTTTTGGCTTCCAAACTCTTATTTGCCTTAGCATCTTTATTGTCTCAATGTTTCATGGCCTTCAGGTGGGAATATGCTTCCCCATTAAAAAAATTTTGGTAACCCAGGATCTTCAAAGCACAATGCCAAAATTTAGATCTCTTTTGTTTCTGAATGGTGTAATCAAGCATTTGAAAAGAGAAGAAGTGAGAGAATCTGCAGAGGGCAGTTGTTATAATGAGGCTTATAAAATCATTGCTAACAGTTTACCTTTCTAAGTCAGGCTTGAGTAGGAAGGCTTCCATGACAAGGCCAGTACCACAAGGTAAAAAAAAAAGCTCATGTTACTTCAAGCCAGACTGTATCTTGTTTTCTTTTAATAATACTCCCAAGGGCTTCCCTGGTGGCGCAGTGGTTGAGAGTCCGCCTGCTGATGCAGGGGACACAGGTTCGTGCCTTGGTCTGGGAAGATCCTACATGCCGTGGAGCGGCTAGGCCCGTGAGCCATGGCCGCTGAGCCTGCGCATCCGGAGCCTGTGCTCCGCAACGGGAGAGGCCACAACAGTGAGAGGCCCGCGTACAAAAAAAAAAAAAAAAAAAAAAACTCTCAAGGTGCAGGGGTTGGGGGGAGGGGTAAATTATGAGGCTGGGATCAACATATACACACTACTATATACAAAATAGATAACCAACAAGTATCTACTGTATAGCACAGGGAACGATACTCAATATTTGTAATAACCTATAAGGGAAAAGAATCTGAAAAAGAATATATATATACATATATATGTATAACTGAATCGCTGTGCTGTATACCTGAAACTAACATGATATTGTAAATCAACTATACTTCAATGAAAAAATTAAAAAAAAAAAGAGACAGATGGTAGAATCATGCTGCATTCCACGTAACAAGATAGAGAAGGACTTTAAGCATCATAAATCTAGAGACTTTAACTGGATGAAAAATTAAACTGAAAATAATCAGAAGAATGTTGACTAGTTTCTGGTTCAGTATGGAGACTTGTGTGATTATTCAATTTGCTTTTGTTTTCAACATAAAACCATCCTTGAAAGTATAATTTGAGAAAAAAAATACTCCCAAGATGCCAAACACTTGAGTAAATAAAAAAGATTGTTTTTTCTTTTAATTTCTTTAAAAGACATATGATTATTTAACAGTACCATGGCATTATAAAGTATGTAGATGAAATATAAATGACAACAATAACAAAGTGTTGCAAAGTTTCTCGCATTTTACATGAATTGATACAATGTTAACTCTAAGTAGGCTGTGATCATTGAAGGATGTGTATTTTAATTTCTCTAGAACAACCACTTTAAAGAAATACAAAGAAAAATAGCTAAAATGGCAAGAGATAAAGTGGAATACTAAAAAATATGTTTGATCAACCACAAGAAGGCAGGAAAGAAGAAACAGGGCAACAACAACAACAAAAACCGGGACAAATAGAAAACAAATGGCAAAATGGTAGACCTAAATCCAACTATGTCGGTAGTTATATTAAATGCTTCTGAACTAAATGCTTCAATTAAAAGAGATTTTCACATTACATTTTTTTAAAAAGAGTCAGACCCAATTATATTGCTATCTTCAAGTCTTTAAATATAAATATTCAATTTGTAAGTAAAGGATAGAAAAAAATACCCAATGCAAACAATAATAAGAAAGCTGGAGTATCTAAATTAATGTCATACAAAATAGACACAAGAGGGCTTCCCTGGTGGTGCAGTGGTTGAGAGTCCGCCTGCCGATGCAAGGGACATGGGTTTGTGCCCCGGTCCGGGAAGATCCCACATGCCGCGGAGGGGCTGGGCCTGTGAGCCATGGCCGCTGAGCCTGCGCATCCGGAGCCTGTGCTCCGCAACGGGAGAGGCCACAACAGTGAGAGGCCCGCATACCGCAAAAAAAAAAAAGACACAAGAAGTATTTCCAGACATAAAAAGGAACATTTTACAATGATAAAAATGGATCATTGAGAAGACATGACAATCATAATTACATATTCACTTAAAAATCAGATCCAAAATACATGAAGCAAAACCTATTGTCTCTTTCCTATTTCACTGATATCTACTCTACTATTTCCTTCTTTATACTTTATTTTGATCTGATTTGCTTGCCTCTTTCTAGCATCCTAAACTGGAAACTTAGGTCATTGGTTTTGTACCTCCTTTTCTAATATAAGCACTTAGAGCTATAAATTTCCCTCTAGGCACTTCTTCAGCTACATTCTACAAATTTTGTTATGTTGTATTTTTATTACCAATCAGTTCAAAATATTGTCTTTTTTACCTATTTATTTAGAAGTTACTTAAAAGTGTTTTAACTTAAAAATATTTAGTGCTATTCTACATTTTATTATTTATTTTAATTCCATTGTCATCAGACAATGTATTTTATAAGATTTTGATCATTTGAAATGTATTGAGACTTATTTTATTGTCCAGAATATGGACTATCTTGGTGAACATGTGCTCATAACAAAATGTATATTCTATAGTTAGGTGAAGTTCTATTAATGTCAATTATCGTCACAGTGCTTGATAGTATTATTAAGCTCTTCCATATGCTTATTATTTTTCCAACTTTATAGACTGTATAAAAATATTAATGGCAAGGACTTTTAAAGTTTTATTATGGAAATATTCAAATATACACAAAATCAGTAAAGACAGTACATATAATGAAATCCCAAACACCCACCATGCTGCTTCAAAATTAGTAACATTTGATTTGCAACTGTTATAAAAACCTTTAACAAGAAAAGAAATACTAGAAAAAGAAAAGCAAGCATAAACACATTTCTCCCTCCTTAAGGAAAACAGTATAAAAGGAAATACTGAAGGTTGGTGCCTGTTGCCTAGTACTAAATACTGCACGTATATTGGCCTCTGTCTGTTGGAATGAGCATGAAACATACTGATAGAACTGAAGATGACTAAGGAATTTCACAATATCTCGAAAAAACAGTTTAAAAACTGGTTAATTCAGTAGTCTAAACACTAATAAACCACATATCGAGGTTTTCATCAAAGAGATTTCTTAGTCACCTTCAAAAATCTGGCCCAATTTATCTATCTTGCCAGCTACCTTAAAGTATTGACCAAACATCCCAGACCCTGATGACAATGGCTATTGAAGCAGGTTTGAAGTAAACTTAGCAACGTCTTAGTAAACCGTAGCTGACAAATCACAGAAATCATGTATAGGAAAATACAGGATAATCCTGTAAGAGACAAGATTTCAGAATCTCTTTTTCAGAGGCTAAAAGTTCATCACTAAAATCTCATAATTAAACCTTGGTCCTACTTCATCTATACAGAAAATTACAAGGCAGGAAACTACAAGGCAGGTACCAATATGGTCTCACTCTCAGGTAATATGTACTCATATGCCATATTATAACTTATTTGTTTATAACTTTTTTAAAATTAATTTTTATTGCAGTATAGTTGCTTTACAATGTTATGTTAGTTTCTGCTGTACAGCAAAGTGAATCAGCTATATGTATACATATATTCCCTCTTTTTTGGATTTCCTTCCCATTTAGGTTACCACAGAGCACTGAGTAGAGTTCCCTGTGATATACAGTAGGTTCTCATTAGTTATCAGTTTTATACATAGTAGTGTATATATGTCAATCCTAATCTCCCAACTCATTCCACCTCCCCATTGCCCCCTTGGTATCCATACGTTTGTTCTCTGTGTGCATCTCTATTTTTGTTTTGCAAATAAGTTCATCTGTATCATTTTTCTAGATTCCACATATAAGTGATATTATACGCTATTTGTTTTTCTCTTTCTGACTTACTTCACTCTGTATGACAGTCTCTAGGTCCATCCACGTGTCTGCAAATGGCACAATTCCATTCCTTTTTATGGCTGAGTAATAGTCCATTGTATATATGTACCACATCTTCTTTAACCATTCTATTTGTTTATAAGTTTTCATATTATCTTTCACTTTCAGAATCAAGAAAGCCATGATTTAAAAAGCATAAAGAGGCATTATCTTTTAGAGATTTTAAAAATAAAATAACATGGCGTCTGAGATTTGCTTAAAATCCACTGTGGGAGAAGGTTAATATATGTAAAGAGATTGGCCATGAGTTAATAAATGTTGAAGTTGGGTGATAAATACATGGAGATTATACTATTTTCTTTATTTTTGTATATATTTGAAATTTTTCATAATGAAAGTTTCAAAAAGCCATAATGCTCCTTTATCACAATATCTGGCTAAACTGTTTCTTTTCAATTGTCACTGCCGTCACTGATGCCAGTTCACGATGATATAACCATGAAGAATACTGCCATCAACTTACCCAGTTCTATCTGATCTTTCTTTAGATATCTGCAGTTTCCAATATGCATCTTTGGCACCACAAGATAATGATGAGGTGCTGCTGGCTTGATATCTTTGAAGCAAACTAGGTCTTCATTCTAAAGGAAAATGTCATTTGTTAGTGAATTTTTAAAAAGAATTTCCTAATGCTGTTCTGGCATGTCTTAAACATCATACATAAATCTCAGTCTGATAGGGAAATGGTGCTTATGTTACAACTAATCCCCATTGGGCAATTTTGTGATTATGCATTATGTCCATAAAGACAAGCTTTAGCTTCCTTCATGAGATGCTCATTTATTCCAGAGAAGAAAAAGACATATAAAATCAATTTCCAGAAAACAATTATGAATGAAGTTCATTAAAACTTCATTATCATAATCCCAGAGTTTTTTCAAATTTCATTATATATTTCTCCATCTCTACCCTAAGGTTTTTCTACTCCTAATATGTACTTTTTTTTTTTTTTTTTTGCGGTACGCGGGCCTCTCGCTGTTGTGGTCTCTCCCATTGCGGAGCACAGGCACCGGACGCGCAGGCTCAGTGGCCATGGCTCACGGACCCAGCCGCTCCGCGGCATGTGGGATCTTCCCGGACCGGGGCACAAACCCATGTCCCCTGCATCGGCAGGCAGACTCTCAACCACTGTGCCACCAGGGAAGCCCCTAATATGTACTTTTAAAGGTTCTACCACAGAATCATAGCAAGATTGATAAATTCTTTTTTACATTTAATTTTTTTCGACTCTCAACCTGTGCCACCAGGGAAGCCCCTAATATGTACTTTTAAAGGTTCTACCACAGAATCATAGCAAGATTGATAAATTCTTTTTTACATTTAATTTTTTTCCAAAGTGCCATTTTCTTCATTTATAACATCATCTAGCATCTATATATCCAGGGGTTACATTTTTAAACATTTTTACAATAATTATAAATACTTTTTCTTTATGTTTACTTGCCACTTTATAGCATTAAAAAGACTCTGAAATGCTGAAACAAACTCTAGTATACTGTACTAAGTTATGTGTCCAGTCCATTACATGTATAGTATCAGTTTTCTGGTTTCTGTACTCCACACATTAATGTAAGGAAAAAAGAAAAGGAAACAAAAAAGGGAGTCTTTCAACCTATTAACATTTGAGTTTCAAGTTTTTTCAAAAGAAAAATCTATATTCCCTAAATAAACTTATTCAATATCTTATATTAAAAAATTAGTCAAAATTAAATAAAATCAGTATCAATAAGCATAGTTTCCCAGAATGCACTGTTGCTCATTAGTTCTCCATTCTAAGAACTAAAATTCAGTTGGAACAAGGGCCTCATATCCATGCCAATAATCTTGATTTCAGTGAGAATAATGATGAAAGGCAATTGTACATACTGTAACACGAACTTCCTTATCAGTATCCATACTGCTCATCTAAGCTTCAGGTGACTGACAAATTGACCTGCAGTGAGACCACAATTCAGTGAATGGGACTTTTTGTCTACTTTAGCCCCCAGCAGAGTCATGACTGAAATGGAGGGCAGCAAAAATACAGTATTATGTGTCCCTCTCCTATCTCAAGGCTTCTATAAAATGTCCACAATATCACTCTATTAAAATATTGCTTAAATATTGATTTTGTTGCTGTCCTCATTTACATGCTTTCAACCAAGAGCTGCTAAAATGTGGAGGCACAGCCACACAAAAATCTCGATTATTTTTCCAGATATTGAGTGTAACCTGCCTATAAGATGAGAATAGAGAGGGGGAAAAATTGTAACTTTTAAGACCTTGAAGTAAACAGTGATCAACTGAATGTAGCATGAGCTATGAGGAAAGTACACAAACAAGAAATGAATTGAGGTGCCTGCCTACAGAAACGGATTTATGCTGTGTTTAAAGAATATGAGAATCCTGTTGCCCCCAAACTTTGAGGAAAAATCTATAGCAGCTGTTGCTTTGTGTTAATGTATCAGGAAAATGAAAGGAAAAGAATCTGTTACTCTCTTCGGCTGATGCAAGACAAAGGTTTGAGGATAAGATAGAAAATTTAGTAGAAACAGAAAATCATGAGAGGTGACTAGGGATAATGTATGCAGCATACTCCCCCCAGTGCCAAGAGGAAATCTTCTGATATACTGGGGAAAGTGATGGGTTTCCTGCAATTCAGGAACAGAGACTCAGACCAGGTGGGGTGTGTGTGTGTGTGTGTGTGTGTGTGTGTGTGTGTGTGTAATTTTACGTAAATATGTATACATGTGTATATATATGTATATGTGTGTTATATATACACACACACGTGTGTGTATAGTCTCAGAAGGTTGGTTGACTTGGGGAACCCCAAGAGCTAACCCTAACCCTAAAATAACAAGCATGACAATTATTTCCATTTTTATTATGGTTTTCCCGTCTAGTAGTAACTTTAAATATACATATCCATGGTATGTTTTAGAAAGGGATAAGATCAAAAAGGATAAGACAGCAATGTTCTTGAATATTTAAAGTTTTCCATTATTTACTTAATGCTTCCAGCTGAGAAACAACTAGTATCGGGGGTCACATCTAGTACAACAAAATTGTACTTCCCAGACTGATTCATCACACAACAATTTTATATGTCTTTATTTCCTCCTCAATTATGGCATTAACTTTTAAAAATCCAGAGGTAAATCTTTCTGGTACAGAATACATCCCGATTAGAATTATTTTGAGATAATATAGCTGAATTCTACCTCAAAGCAGGAGTAACACTTCTTTAGATTCATGGAACTACAAAATGCTAGTCTAAAGCATAACAGGAGAAAAACATTAAAGAAGCTCTTAAAAATCTGCTGTCATACATGACTCAGCCATAAGAATGAACCAAATGCCCAGTTCTGCCTTCATCTCCCAAAACCCTATTTTGAAAGGTTCTGTTTACTAAATGTCATGTGTGAATATTTTATTTTCCCAATTCTCGTTAATTAAAGAAACCTACCAATTGACATAACTGTCATCATCACCAGTAGATAAAATTCCTGTCAAAAGCAAAGCAATGACGTTTTATTTAGCCTATTCAATCAATGATTGAATTAGATTTCCATTAAGCTTTCTAAAATACTGAAACTGGCTCTCTGATGTCTCTCATTGCTACTACTGATCTAGCCAGTATTTAGACTCTTCATTTAAAAGAAAGACCTGGGGCTTCCCTGGTGGCGCAGTGGTTGAGAATCTGCCTGCTAGTGCAGGGGACACGGGTTTGAGCCCTGGTCTGGGAAGATCCCACATGCCGCGGAGCAACTGCGCCCGTGAGCCACAACTACTGAGCCTGCACGTCTGGAGCCTGTGCTCCGCAACGAGAGAGGCCGCGACAGTGAGAGGCCCACGCACTGCGATGAAGAGTGGCCCCCGCTTGCCACAACTAGAGAAAGCCCTCGCACAGCAACAAAGACCCAACGCAGCAAAAAAAATAAATTAATTAATAAACTCCTACCCCCAACATCTTCTTAAAAAAAAAAAAAGCCACTACAAACCCCTACAGGAAAGCTATCCAAAGATCACTCATTAAAAAAAATAAATAAAACAAAGACTGTCCTCCCATTCCACAGACAAACAGGCAAAAAATATGAAATGGTATTTGTACAAGGCTATTCTTTGCAGCATGATTTATGATAGCAAAAGACTGAAAATAACCCAACTGCCCATAAAATTCAACTAAGACTGGCTGAATAAATTACAGTAAATCCATACAGTGGAGTATTGTGTAGTTATAAAAAGGAATGAGGAAGATCTTTATACACTTATGAAATCATTTCTGGAATAAATTCCTAAGGTAAAAAAGAAAAAGCATGGAACAAGGTTAAGCTATCTTTTGTGTAAGAAGACAGAGTATAAATATAAACACACGCATACATATCTACTCACAAAGGAAAGATAAACCAAAAATATTTTTTAAAGGTTTGTTGTGGGGAAAGAGGAACAGCGTAGAGATAACAAGAGAATGGATACCAGACTTCAAATGTACTTTGCTTTACAATTTTGATTTTAAAAGCATGTGAATATTTACCATACATTTTTGGACTCAAAAAAAAAAAAAGTAGTCCTTAACAATGGAAAACAAACAGAAATGAGTGAACCTAACTATTTGTCATGTTGGTAGCATAATTACACAAAGAAAAGATAATTTCAAGTGACTTTAAAGTACAGAATTTTTACTACCTATACCTAGTGATACCCACTAAAAGAGAATTTTTCATTTCAATTCAGATCATAGGCAAGCTTCTCAAGTGTAGGACATGCCATGTTCATCTTTGAGCTCCAAGTGAGTAACACATATCAATAGTAAGCCTGCAAAATCTGTTCAGTAAATGACAGTTGCTTAAACAGAAAGATAAAACTACCGATACTCCCTTATCTACTCCTTAAAAAAATGGTGTGTCATTAGGGTTTTCATATACTTTTCCACAGAAATGGATGACCTTCAGGCTTCCCTTGTGGCACAGTGGTTAAAAATCCGCCTGCCAATGCAAGGGACACAGGTTCAAGCCCTGGCCTGGGAAGATCCCACATGCTGTGGAACAACTAAGCCCATGTGCCCCAACTACTGAGCCTGCACTCTAGAGCCCACGAGCCACAACTACTGAAGCCCGTGCGCCTAACGTCCGTGCTCCACAACAAGAGAAGCCACGGCAATGAGAAGCCCGCGCACCACAACGAAGAGTAGCCCCTGCTTGCCGCAACTACAGAAAAGCCCACGCGCAGCAACAAAGACCCAACTCAGCCAAAAATTAATTAATTAATTAATTAATTTTAAAAAAAGAAATGGATGACCTTCTTAAAGTTGGAATTACGGCCATTGTATGATTATAACAGTGTTTCTTAAATGTTTCTCATTATCACCCTCCTAAGGAACATTTTTAGACTTTTTCCTAATTGCCCTCCCATGATATGTTAATATCACAAATATATTGTGTATCTCTCATGTCCTATATGGCATAGCTGTACTTTATATATAAAGAGTAAACCATATACTTTCCTCCTTCACCTCCTTCAGGGCTTCATTCAAATGCCACCTTCTTAGTGCAGCTTTTCCTGACTAAAAATTTAAAATTTGCATCCCTTTTCTCTTTTTTCATTCCCATCTAGTGAACTCTGTATCAATATTTTGAACTATGTATCAATATCCATTCTCTATATAATATTTTACTTATTATGTTGCTTACTATTTCCTGTAAGCTCCATGAGGACAGGGATTTTTGTACATTTTATTTACTGCTATATCCTAATGCCTCCAACAGTGCCTGACAAACAGAAGGTACTCATTCAAATACTGAGTAATGGATGAGTGACTGAGTTTCCTCTTTCTCAGGGACAAAGCTCTACCACCGTGGGCCATTTTAAACCTCTCTCCATTGGCACCTTCCCATCAGGATTTAAACGCACCAAAGTCTTCACTGTTTTAAAAAGCTTTCTCTTAGCTCCATCTCCTCCTGTAGTTACCTTACCTTTTCCCTTCTCCCCAAGACTGCCAAACTTCCTTCAAAAGTCGTCTGTATTTGCTGTCTTCAATTTTTTATCCTTCAGGTTCTTATCAACCACAATCTGCCTTCTGCCTCACCACTGCACTGCAGTTGCTCTCCTCAAGGTCAATGACCATCACTCTGGGGACAAAACCAGTTCTGATCTAAGTTGCCCTCTCTGCAGGCATATTGGAGAGTCACCTAACCCAGATTCAAGGATTAGGGAAGGCTGATGTTGCTGCCAATTCCTATCTTCCTGACATACTCCCTTCTCTTAGCTTTCCTAGTTTTCCCTCTGTTTCTCTCTCCTCTTTCCAGGTCCTCTTCCTCTGCGTCTCTCTTGTAGGGGCCCCTTCACTTCTTACTCTACATATACTTCCTAGGTGATCTCATTAATTTCCCTCTTTTCAATTTCCATCTGTAAGCTGACAGTTTCTAAAATCTGAGCTAGAGATGCATATCTCTGCAGTGTCAGACTCCTAAATATCCTTAAATTGATTGGCTTTTCCTCATTCCCACTACTACATCTTATTTCAGGCCATCATCAGGCTGGATTACTTCAACAGCCTCATAACCGATCTCCATGCCTCCAGGCTGGTCCTCTCTAAATCATTCTCCACAGTGGTGTCAGATAATCTTTCAAAGATCAAACCCTTTCATGTAACTTCTCAACCCCTTTCTTCCAACCCAGCATTAACAGTAGCATTAAACACTGCAGAGCTTCCCTTCACTCTTCAAATAAAGCCAAAACTCCTTAACATGAATTACAGTAGCCTTAATAACTTGGCCCCTTGTCTACCTCTCCAGCTTCATCTTTCACCACTCATCCCCTCAAACTCCATGCTCCAGTTAGACTGAATTTCTGTTCTCCTGTGGCAGGAACCAAACCTCTGAAGGTGCTCTTTACCAGGGGCATCTTCTCTCCTCCTCACCTGACCAATGCCTACTTAACTTTTTCGTGTCTCACTTCCTCTGGAAAGCCTTCCCTATCCCTTCAAATCTGGGCCAGGTGCTCCTCCCACAAGCCCTGCAAAATACTGCAGGTGGTAAAACCATCTCACCATACAACAGGGCACTGTTATCAGCTGCCTCTTCTGTCCCTTTAGATTATAAAATCCAGACAGGGACTATCCTTTACCTTGCTCACCCATGAATCTCCAACAGTGCTTAGAAGGAAGTCAATTTACTTTTAACAAATGAATGAATGATTACTACAAAAACAACAACAACAAAAAAACACAAAGAAGCCCAGAATCTTTGGAGCTGATTCTTTCAAAAGATGTTTCTTGGGCTTCCCTGGTGGCACAGTGGTTGGGGGTCCGCGTGCAGATGCAGGGGACACGGGCTCGTGCCCTGGTCCGGGAGGATCCCGCGTGCCGCGGAGCGGCCGGGCCCGTGGGCCATGGCCGTTGGGCCTGCGCGTCCGGAGCCTGTGCTCCGCAACGGGAGAGGCCACAGCAGTGAGAGGCCCGCGTACCGCACCCGTGACCCTGCCGGCGGGGGCACCCAGCGGGAGAGGCCACAACAGTGAGAGGCCCGCGTACAGAAAAAAAAAAAAAAAAAAAGAAGGATGTTTCTTTAAAGGTAAGTCGAGCTGGTGGAAGAAAGTGCCTACCAGATCATCTGTTTTAAAATATCTGGACAAAGTCTTAATGCTCTGAAAATGTCCACATAGCCTAACTGATAACACTTCTAAGGAAATGGACCCTTTAGTGGAAATCAGAATCTATTAAGTAATAGTTTGACCTCGGACCCACTCCTGCCAGCCTATTTTCAGTCAATCTAACAAACAGGTTTTCACAATTACCATTATCTATTTTCTACTGGTTTCTCTTCAGTACCAGTATTAAGAGTGCGGAATGTAAAAGCAGTGTCTAGAAAGGCGGGGGGAGGGGGGGGTCCCTTTAATAAAATCAGAGGCCATACATGCTCTTGTCCACTAAGTACCTCGGCAGCTGCAGAGAGACTTTACCACTACTACATTTTCTCCCCTTAGAATAGCAAAGAGGTGGCTGGTGACACTCCCTGCGCCTAGAGAAGCAAGTCTGTTATTAACACTAGGACACCCAGCCTCCCCCAGCCCCATTTATCAGGACCCTCCCCACCCGATCCACACCGGCGAGGTCCCCTCGCGGAGCCCCCAGGAGCGATCGGGTCCCCGGTCGCGCGTCGCCGCCAACCTCACAGTACAGGAGTTCAGTGCTGGGATCCTGCTGCGCTGCGATCCGGCAGAACACGCACTTGCTACTGTAGTTCTCGAGCTCCGGCGACTCTGCGGCGACGGCGGTGGTCTCCGAAGGGGATCCCAGAGGTTCTGCAACCGCCGCTGCCTCAGAGTCGGCACATGACTTCTTG
>NW_006773042.1:1478699-1478923 GCF_000442215.2 Lipotes vexillifer
CTCCCGCGCCGCCGAGAGCCTCAGGATTCTCCCGGACAACAGGGCCTACGCAGTTAGCCTCCCGCACCTCCTAGATTTTACCTCGAGGCGTCGCCCCTCGCCTGGCGCTGGGGAGGACAGGGAGTTGGGCACACTCGCTGATCCCGGGCCACGCTAGACCGAAGGCGACTGACTAGCTGCGGAGCCTCAAAGCCAGAGGCTCGCTTGCACGCCGGCTGCCACTA
>NW_006773042.1:1478974-1483300 GCF_000442215.2 Lipotes vexillifer
CGGTCGGCCGCGGCAGTTGCCCCTCCCTCTGCGTCTCGTTGGTAACTATGCAGGACTTCCGCCAAAACGCAGGCTCGCGCCCCACGTCGCGGTGACGTCACGGGAGCGCCTTGTCCTCGGGGCGGAATGGAACCTGTTGACTGTACTGAGTGTCGTTTCCCTGAAGCCTGTAATGTAAGGTGCCCCAAGAGTGTATAACGATGTCTGAAAAAAAAGTTTTTAAAGTTTAATTGTTTAAGCTACGAATTCGTAGGTTTTAAGAGAATGAACAAAATTTCTAGAACTTTGTTTTCAACAAGATCATAGTTGATGCTTTGTGTACGCATTTTCAGCCATGATAATTTTAGGTGCTAAGCTCAAAATGTGAAACTGAATTTCCCATCTGTCTTTAATTGTTGTTGTTAACAGCACCAGCTAGATCAAAACAGCGCGCTTTATCTCATTCTTCATACATAGGTAATGCGGAATCCTGTAGTTTATAGTCTGAAATATTCCGGAACTTTACTGCCAGTGGCTCATTATGCCTCACCTGGATCACTGCGATATCCTTCTAACTAGTTTTCCTCCTTGAGTTTTCTGCCACTCAGGTAAAAACCGTGTGTTACCAACCCAGCTTGGACTCTTAGGAGTCTCAGACTAAACTTTTAAAAGGCCTCTCAGGGCCAGGAAAGCCATGCCAAGGGATTATCACAGATTTTGCCTAACAGATTTCGATGAATTCCTCCCTTTTTGAGGTTCCCCCCAAAATACCTTGAAACTCTTGCATTTGTTTGGAGGTGGCCTTCCTTATTTACTGGATAAAGTTTCTGGGAACCTCTGAGTTTCCAATTTCTGGAGGGTTCAGGTAGAGAGAAAATATAAATGTTTCGATTCTACTTAGGGGTGTAATTTACCAAACTGCTATAAATCATAATTAGCTTGAGGGGAAGGGTTTTCCTTGTATCTGGAGAACACAGAATAAAAGCCAGTAATATCTCAGGTGAGACCGAAAAATTATAACTATATCCATCAGTTTACTCAGTCTCATGTAATTAATAGTTTTATAGAGCCATCTGGTTTACCCAGTTCAGCAGTATGATTTGAAAGTTATCAGAAACTTGTACTTGTCAAAAAGCCCTTTCTATGAATCTTCCTGAAATGAAGCATTTTTGTTTTTTTAAACTTATTTTATTGAAGTATAGTTGATTTACAATGTTGTGTTAATTTCTGCTGCACAGCACAGTGATGCAGTTATGCATGTATGTACATTCTTTTTCATATTCTTTTCCATTATAGTTTGTCACAGGAAATTGAATATAGTTTTCTGTGCTATACAGTAAGACCTTGTTTATCCATTCTCTTTATAATAGTTTGCATCTGCTAATCCGGAACTCCCAATCCACCCCTCCCCCACTTGGCAACCACAAGTCTGTTCTCTATGTCTGTAAGTCTGTTCCTGTTTTGTAGATAAGTTCTTTGTGTCAGATTTTAGATTCCACATATAAGTGATATCATATAGTATTTGTCTTTCTCTTTCTGAATTACTTAGTATGATCCTCTCTAGTTGCATCCATGTTGCTGCAAATGTCATTATTTCTTCTTTTTTATGGCTGAGTAGTATTCTATTGTATATATGTACCATATCTTCTTTCTTCATTCATCTGTCAATGAACATTTAGGTTGTTTCCGTGTCTTGGCTATTGTGAATAGTGCTGCTACGGACATAGGGGGAGGCGCACCTGTCATGATGTCCCTGGTGATACCTGTGATTGCTTTGCTCACTTACCTGTTACTTTCAAAAATTTGCTTCCCATTCCCAAACCTTGGACTTGATATAGTTCCCTACCATGGAAGTGGGAGGAGCAAAACAAAGTATTTAAAATTGTCTGGAGTATATGTCCTGGTGTGGAAACAGGCAAAAATATAGGCACTGTGTGTGCACAGACAGAGCTGCTACCAGGTGGGGTTCTGGATAGCTCCCCTGAGAAATAGCAATTTGAGTTGTGTGACAATAAACTAATTTTAAATTTTATTTGTGAAATGGAGTGCTCTTTTCTAATTTCAAAAGGGCACCATATGGGCCAGTAGCAACCCTGCTTCAGAGCAGGCTCTGGAGTTAGACAGCTGTACAACTTACCATCTGTGAAGACATGGGCTAAGTTTTTTATCTTTCCCTGAGATATATATATATATATATATATATATATATATATATCTGAAACACTTTGCTGCACACTTGAAACCAACACCTTGTAAATTAACTACACTTCAATAAAAATAATCAATATTGAAAATAATATACAATATGAATGTAGGTCACATTACTGTTATCAGTAGCAAACATTTATTAAGAGCCAACTCTGAACATCATACCATACTAAAACAAGCCTTTATTTGTCTGTGCTTTCCGCATCGCTTACTGATCATATACACATATATATATATATATCTGAAACACTTTGCTGCACACTTGAAACCAACACCTTGTAAATTAACTACACTTCAATAAAAATAATCAATATTGAAAATAATATACAATATGAATGTAGGTCACATTACTGTTATCAGTAGCAAACATTTATTAAGAGCCAACTCTGAACATCATACCATACTAAAACAAGCCTTTATTTGTCTGTGCTTTCCGCATCGCTTACTGATCCATTTCTCTGCTCTCCTTTGCAACCATACTCCCCCCCAAAAGTTGACTATACTCTTCCGAATCCCTCTCCCCCTCTCCTCTCACACTGTCTCCAATCAAGCTTTTACTGCCATCATCCCGTCCAAACTATGCTGTCAAGTTGACCAATGACCCCCATGTCACCAAATCTAATTGTCTCTTCTCAGTGCTCATCTTTTCAGCAAAAGTTGATTATTATCTTCCTCTTGATAAAACATTTTTTTCCTCTTGTTTTCCAGCACACCACACTTTCAGCTTTCCTCCTACTTGATTGGTTGTTCCTTCTCCAGTCTCCTTGGCTGCTTCCACTTCTTCCAAACCTCTCTCATCACTAATGGGCTTTGGTCCTAGGTTTTTCTGTCCCTCCTTCTCTCTCTCCCTCCCACTCACACATAAAAAACTGTACATATTTAACATATACAATTTGATAATACTCTTCTCTTTAGCTATACTCACTCCTTTGGTGATCTCATGCAGCCCAATATCATCCCATTAGTAAGTGACAGAGCAGAGACCCCAACCCAAGCAGTCTAACGGGAACCTGTGCTCTTAAATCATGGTACTTTGACGTGTACATGTGTTCAGATACGTCTAGTATGAGTCATGTTTATTAAATATACATATGTGAAAAAAAAACAAAAAAAAAAAACAAAAAAATATATACATATGAATTTGTAAGAAAGATACCTGAAAGAATACATACCAAATATATTTGCATTGTGATCTCTGCATGGGTAAATTATGTCTTGATGTTTTTCCTTTTTTTGGTTTATCTGTATATTTTACATCTTCAACAATGAAAATATAGTACTTTTGTCATAAGGAAAACATTTTAACAGATTTTTAAAATTCAGAATTCCAAATAAACTTCATTTCCTTTAATCATTCTCTGTTTCATAAATAATCTCATTCCATAAATTTTTGAGTTGTTCAACCCTGATGTCAAGAGCCATGAAGCATTTTTAGGCAGATTTCTTGGTGTTTTGGGGAGAGACAGACAGTGGAGCTACTACAACCATATGTCTGATACAGTGCAGTATTTAGTCCATTTTGCAGTGAGGATAGGAAAGTGTGTTGGTGAGTTTGTCTTAATCTCATAAAGTATCATCTCATCAGTAACACCCCTTTTCCACATCCTAAATAGAAATTTCCTGAACACAAATACAAAAACCTTCTCTGGCTTATATTTAGTAAATAGGAGTAACTTTTTGCTGTTTCACCAGTGTCTCAAGAATTTTAGATTTTTCTGAAGGTGAAAAAAAAGCGTGGACACATTTCCCTCTTTTTAAGAAAAACAGTATAAAAGGAAATACTTAAGGCTAGAGTGGCTGTTGCTTGGTACTAAGTACTGCATAATTTTGGCCTCCATCTGTTAGAGTGAGTGAAGTGTCTAACAGGCAAAAGAAGGGGAGGAAGGAGTGCTTGTGTGTGGGAAAGGAGGGAAATTTCCAGTTTCCAATTATTAAACTGCCTTATTTAGAGCTCTCTTTGAAGAAATACTGGCAAGTGGCCCAGAGTCCCGACTTGTGACTGTTTGAGCTTTGCTGAGGTACTTTAAGGGAAGTCCTGATTTGTTGTTCTGAAGTGGAAACTGTGTAAATTATTTGTAATGGAGAGAATGATAAAAGAAAAAAAATCCCGTCTCCTTATAGCAACTTTCCCATTCCTGC
>NW_006773042.1:1483402-1540679 GCF_000442215.2 Lipotes vexillifer
TTCCTGCTGTTTCCCTGGTTATTTCGTTTACTTGCCTACAGAGTATAATGCAGACACTTAATGCTTTTTTTCATAATACTTTCCTGAAAGCCATGTCTTCAAAGCATTGAAAGTAATTTCTACTTTTATCAGAAGTAAGATTACACTTAGACTTTGCATTTCTGATAAAGAATTCAGCATAAACAAAGTTTGATGTGACTAACACCGTAACAGTACTCCCTTACCTTTGTCTGGCATTTTGCAATTTTCTAAGGCACTTTCATATATGTAAGTTAATTTGATTCTCATAACAAATCAGAGAAGTAGATTTTATTACCCCTATTGTAGAAATGGAGAAAATGAGACATAGGAAGATGAATCAGCCTACTCACGATCATTTAGTTGGTGGATGATAGAGGGATCCAGACCTCTAGTAGAACCAGACCAGAGGCACTTCCTTTCTCCCTCAAATCAACAGAAAACAGCTACCATATAAATCAGCCCACCTCCATCATCTTGAAGTTAATGTGAATTTTCTTGTCAAATTCACACCTGTATTTTTTCATAATCTCAAGGCCAATAAATCTCATCTTCACCATTCATTCTTTTTCTTGTTAAGAATTTTTTTTTTTCTTAACTGATACCCAAAGCGTCTTATGCTTCTTTTTCCCCTAACGTTTTTCCGTCTCTGACCTCTGAATCTCTTTCCACTTTAAAAGCCACAGTTCTTTGTAAGCACCCTAATCTGTATCCTCAGCTTCCTCACAGAACCATACCTTCACCTTCTTGCCTTAACTGAAACCTGGCATTCCCCCAAGGATATCACTTCCCTTGAGCATCGACAAACAAAAACTGCTTTTTCTCCCCACCTTCCAACATGCTGAGAGAGATTTGGAAGCAGTGTTGGCATTCTCTAGCTTCTAACTGCCAGTCCAGGTGATCCCATTCCCACCTGTATGCAACTCCCCACCCTCTGCGCCCTTTCGAGTATCATGCTATAGCATGAAGCACAGTCACATCATGCACCAGCTTCTTGGTCACTCCCCGATTCACAGAGAGCTTCAGGACCTGGCCCACAAATGCTGCCAGACTCCCGCGTTATCTCAGACAACCTCAGCATCCGTGATGCATAGCTTCTCAATCACACAAAGGGATTCCAGTGCCCTTTGCCTCCATTCCTCTTTAACACAACTCATTCCTGTGGCAAAATCCTAGCTTGACATTTACCCAGATGCCCTGAAAACCCAAACTTTAGTGACTCTTCACACCTCTGAAAGCACCTGTCCCAGCAACTTCCTGACTTCTTAGTAATTTCTGTTCTTGATCTTTCTTCAATGCTTTCTGTTGCATTCCTACCTTCACTTCCTTCCCTACCCAGCATAAACCCCAAAAGCCCATCATTTCCCAGAATTGCTTCTGGGCACCCACCATGCCCTCCCTCTATTTTTGCTATACTGCCAACTAACTTGCTATCACCCATGGTTATCTAATTGGTTAAAGACATGGGCTGGGGAGTCAAACTCCCTCAATTTCTACCATTTAGTAGTGATTCCACCTTAGGTAAGTCATTAATTTCTCAGGGCTTCCGTTTCCTCAGTTGGGAAATAATAATAGAGTACTTATCTCATGACCATCACAAGTTACTGTAAAGATTAATTGAGATAATATATGTAAAATGCTTAGGATAGTACCTGATGCATAAGCGCTCAATAAATATTTACTATTTGGATTGGCCAAGAAGTTCATTTGGGTTTTGAAAAACCCAAATGAACTTCTTGGCCAACCCAATATTATTACAAATAAACTGCTTGATGCTGCTTCTAAAAAAAAAAATCACATAATCAAATTAATAAGTGCCAATACATGCCTAAATCTGCAAAGCAAAACACAAACATTTTTCACCTCTCTCCCTAGATATTGCCCACTTAAGGGAGATGCTTGAGAAAATACCCTTGTAGGGCCTGAGGACCTCTGGTATCATCATGTTATCTATTTGTCCTCCTCATCAAAGGTAGATGGGATTAACAGACTGACTAATGTCTATTATTCTTAAGGTAGTAACAGCAAGGATTTTGTGTGACTGCTTCCCAGAAGACAGACTAGAAGAAATAGGCATTAGACGTGAATAGACTTCTCACAAAGGAGAAAAGATAAATGGCTAAGAAATACATTAACAGATGCTCATCCTCATTAATAGTCAGGGAAATACAAATTAGAAATACAATGAAATAACATTGCACATTCTTGAAATTGGCAAAAACTAAGAAATCTAACAATATCAGATGTTGGACAGAATATTCTAATAGGCATGTAAATGGTACAATCACTTTGTGAAACATTGAGGGGTGATTTTGTAAAGCCAAATACATACTCCATGGACCAGCTGTTCCATCCCAGTGAAGCTCTTTCTCATGGGCCTCAGGACAATGGTTAGAGCCAGACAAAACTGCAGGCAACTCTGTGCACTGACAGGAGAATGGATTAAATAGTGGTATATTGGTACATTCACACAGAAGAATATTAAACCCACACACAAATGAAATATAGCAGCAATAACAACATGAAAGAATCTTAGAAACAATGTTGAAGGGAAAAGAAAACACATCTCTAACAAGTAACTGTATATATTGAATAGTGTAATGACATTTTACATATATTAATCCATTTAATTCTAACATCTCTTTGAGGAAGGTAGTATTGCTTTCATTTTACAGATGAGGAACCTGAGGCACAGAGAGTTTAAGTATTGATAACTTGCTGATAAGTGGAGGTTCCAGGATCTAGCTGACATTTACTTTATGCTTACACAGTACCACACACTTGCCTAGATTATTATTATATAAAAAATGTCCTTGATCTTTCTGCCTGATTTAATCTTTCTTCCAAAATCAACACAATGAGTTAGAACTGGAGAATCCAGTTTGTCATATGCCTTTGCACTCTTTCAACCTTATCACAAAAGTGCAGGCTCACTGGATAGTTTGATCTTCCTTAAATGGTCTTCTGAACTATTTTCTAGATTTCACATGTGGAAACAGAATGTGACTCACTCTCAATGCCCTAAATTAGCCCTGAGGCCCTGGAACTTCCCTTCAGTCTACACTTTTCAGAATGCCCGTAACGAAGAGATCTGAAAATGAAGGCGTTCGTTTCCCAGGAAGCATCCAGACACACCGCCACCACCACCCTACCCCGAAGAAATCTCTTCCTCAGTCTTTACTTAATACCCCTAAGACCCAAAGGACAAAACTTGAGCAGCTAGAGGCAGGATCACTTCTTCCTGCCTCACAGTCTTAAGAATAATGCTTGTAAACTTGTGACTAAGCACTATATAGCAGGGAGGGGAGGAGGGCCAGGAGTCCAGAACCTTTGTTTTATTCCCAGGTTCTGCTTAGCTGTGCAATCTTGGGCAAATTCAAATTCTCTGGAGTTCATTTCCTTTAGTTATGCACTTTGCTCAGTTAGACTTGACAAACCTTTATCGAACAACTCCTAGGTGCCGTGCACCCTGCCAAGCACTGGGGCTATAGGGATGCGTAAGACCTCGTTAGCTACAGAGGACCTCCCAGCCATTAAAGAGCTGTCTTTCCAGAGTGGAAAACTATGGATCTTGGTGCCTGAGGTGGTTAAGCAGAGTGTGGCTAACCTTGTGGTGGAGATGCTGTAGAGCCTACACAATGGTCAGCATACTGTTGTGGTTAAGAGCTCAGCTCTGGGGTCAGTCATAACTATAGATATCCTGGCTTTAACCCTCATGAACTCTGTGACTTCAGGCAAGTTACCTAACCTGAAGAATCCATTTACTCATCTCTAACACAGAGATAATAATTAAACTATATTCGATATGAGGATCAAATATGATAAATGCATATAAAAAGGAGGGTGAAAGTCATGATAAATAAATGCTACCTGTCTTCCTCATTCTCCTCTTCATATTATTATTGTTAATACATCATTTATTGCTCAGCAAGGTGTTGTTGCAGGGTTTGGAGATTTAGAAGTCGTCCATCAATCTTGCTCAGCTCTAGCTAACTCACTGGAGGATGGTACTTTAGATGGATATTCAGATCTTGTCCCAAGACCTTTCCTGAAGATGTTGATATGTGTTAATGGGATGATTACAGGCCAGTGCAAAGTGAAGTTGACCTTGGAGGAGGTTACTTCTAAATGTTCTGAAGTATGGGGGATGGTGTAATTAAGCGTAGAATAAGCAAGAGGATGCATTTTAGATAAAGTGAGGATGTGTTAATACATTCTCTTGGGAGAGGTTTAAATAAAGAGTGAAAATCATGCTGAATAAACTTGACTTGATCTAAAAAATTATGGTCCAGAAATTTTATCAGAAATGAATGATGAATATGACTACAAAGAAATTGTAATTAACTTCTCATGTATTAAAAATGCATGTATTTCAAAAATATAAACTGAGCAAAATATTTGCTATATTTTGTCATTTTTGTTTATGACAAAGGGCTAATTTTGTGAATATACTAAAGAAATCTTACAAATCAGTAAGATGACGAATAACTCAATAGAAAAATGGATAAAGGACTCAGACAAAATATTCAGGAAAAAAGACACAAATCTGGCCAATACATGTGGGAAGATGTTCAGCATCATTCATGATTAGAATATGAAACTTAAGATAACATTCAGCAAAGATTAAAAAGAGATCAGTGTAACCAATATTAGTGAGAGTGTGAGGTAACTAACTGGCATACTCATACACAGTTGGTGTAAACTAGTATAACTTTTAGGGAGGAGTAATTAATATTATCTTTTAATATAAAATGTGCATGTACTCTGACTCACTGCTAAAAGTTATCTTACAAATATACAAATTCATAATGCACAAAGTTCTATATGCAAGGATGTTCACTAAGAATTATTTGTAATAGCCAAAAAAAATCCATTAGTGAAGAACTGTTTAAACAATGACAGATCCATGCAATGAATAATGAGGTAAGTCTACCTATATCGATAAAAAATGATGTTCATAGTATATTGTTAAATCAGAAAGACAAACTAAAGAACAGTGTGCATAGTATGCACCTGTTTATATGAAGAAGATATAAATAAGGATACATGCATAGAAATGCCCTAGAAGGAAACACAAGGAACTTTTGTGGTTGTTACCTCTGGGGATATAGGGGAGGAATTGTTTGTCTTTTACTGAATTCCCTCTGTACTGTTTGGAAACTTTACCATGAACACATATTACTTTTATTATTAAAGAAACAAAACCTCAGTTTAAAAATTCTAAATAGCAAATGGGAACCACTGAATATGTCTGAAAGTAGTTTTCATAACTAAGTTGCTGTCTTAGAAGATGAACTTCCCTTTGCACCTCTCACATCATTAGTTGATTCCTCCATTCGAGGGAAGTATTTCTTCATTAATTTATTTATCTAACCCTTAGCAGTGCTTACTTTAAGTCAGACACTATTTTAAGTGCTCTAATCCTGATACAGTCATGGGGTGGTTATTATTATCCCCATGATGGGGATCAGGAAAATGAGGCACATAGAGGTTAAACTACTTAACCAAGGTCACATAGCTAGTAAGCTCTAGAGCTGAGATTCAAACCCAGACTGTCTGGCTCTAGAGAATCCATGCCTTAATCCATGCTTTGTTGCCTTTCGAAGTCTTTAGAAGCTTTGAGTTCTACCTGGGTGATCTGGTTGTATGATCTGCTGAAAGGGACATATGTCATATACCCCCCACCTCTCCTTGGGACACCCCAGGTCAAACCTACCCACTTTTCTGACCCTTTGGAGGATGTAAGAGGGAAACAAATGCTGCAAGAGAACAAGAGTAGGCCTTGCTGGGTATGGAGTAATAATGGAGCCTTTTAACAGCTCTCAAGGTCAACACAGTACCTCAACACAGCGTATCTTTGTAGAAATCTTCTGTTAATTGGAATCTTCAAAGATGAAAGGGCTGATCTCAGTCAGCTGTTAGGTAAAAGGTGGCTGATCCACCAGCCTGTAGAGATTGTGGTTAAACCATGGACTGCTGTGGGGATTAAAGGCTGAGTTGATTGGCTGAATTCCCATGTTTTCAAAATATGTCAAGGTAAGGAGGACATTTTAGCTGCAGAGACATGAGAAGACATGCCTTATCATCCAAGTTTGTTGAATGTGAATGTTTCTTGTAGGTGTTTCTTGTTTAGCATATTCCTCAGTGTAACCTCAGAGTTATATTAAGCTAGATCAAGGTTACTTTTTGTAACCCTAGAAGTGGAGTGGTTGATGAAATGATGGGCTCTTGTTGATAGGGAAATAGGACACCAAGATTATCTAATCGTCTCTTTTCTTATGCCTTTTGATCGCCCTTCATTCTAACAGGCTGATATTGAAAACTTTCTCCACAGGCAGGCAGGTTCTCGGTGTGCAGGTGGCCGTTGGGCATCCCAGCTGGCAAGCTTAATAAGGAAGGTTGGTCACTGAATAGAACTGTTTGAGGCATTTTGGGCAGTTCATTATTCCTTGATGATTCTGAAACTGGTGGCACAATTCTGCGTAAGGAATAAATTGTTTTCCCTTCCTGTGGTTCATTGTGATTGTGGATGGGTGCCTGGTGAGGGGTATGGCTCCTATAGGACTGCCATGGCAGTAGAATGTCCAGTATGGCAACAAAACACATACTGATGGCCAAGGCAGGAAATGTTTATTTGAGACAAGGCCTGGGCACTGGGAGAGGTTTTTCGTTATTTTTCATTAAAGATGAGGATCAGTAATGCTATAGAGATCTAAGTTTTCAGTGTGATCAGGGAACTGAACCCTCTGGTCTCTTTATTAGTTGATGACCTAAGCAGTGAGACACACTGTTACTTTAGGTGGTACCATGTTTTGTAAGGATCCATAATGGCAGGGACAAATCAAAGTACTGAGAACTAAAGGTTCTCTGTGGTGAGGGAGTAAAAGTCTGAGTTCATTGCTGATGACATAACGATTTGGCTGTGCCAAATCTTGATCTCAAGCTGTGATGTTCAATATGGCAGCCACTGGCCACATATGGCTAAACTTAAATACTTTAGTATTAAATAAAATTAATAAGATTAAGTGAATTAAATAAAAATTTCAGCTCCTCAGTCATCCAAGTCACATTTCAAGTGTTCAACACCAGTATGGTAAGCTAGTGGCAACCGTACAGGACAACGCACATTCATTGAACAGTTCTATCAGAGTAGAATGTTCTGTTGAGCAGCACTGATCTAGAAAATAAATAGGTCTCCAAAGATATTCTATCAAAAAACACCATTTGGATGCTTGCTTGACCATACCAGGGAGTCTCTGTCTGGTTTTTATTCTGAACCACTAGAGATCTGAAGTAGAAGGGTGGAGGCGGTAGGATTTTAGATTTTGGTGTGAATTGTAAAGTCTCATTTTTTCAGTTAAGATACCTTTTGTTGGCAGATCACTATGGATAATGGTCATAGGCAAGGAGGTAGGAAGATGCGATGCTCTGAGGTTAGGGCTTACCCTGAATGAGGAGTGAGTGACCTGATTGGGCAGAAGGAAGTAGTCAAAGGTACTTTTAATACTTGAACAAAGGGCCAGTACAGCTGTTTAGTTTCTGGAACTTCCTTTGGTTTCTGACCTCCGTACCTTTCTTTATCTGATTATATTGGTAAAAATAGGTTAGGCATCCTAAGAAGAACATGAATCTCAGCTTCCCTTTCTGGTTTAAGAGATTCTTAATGCCTTCCTCAAAAGGAAAGTACTTCTTTTATTAGTCCTGTTTCATATGCCTCTAAAACTTTAAAAGGATTTAAGGAAAGGGAAATCAAATGAAGGCCAATAATACTTCTCACACTAGTCAGGGTGTCCCTGGTGGCTTGTAGCATGGGGTTGTATCTAAATCATTTTCAACAGAGTCTGGTGAGACATTTGGTTGCCCCCTCCCATCCACATCTTTTGAAGTGGACTCATGAACTGAGGAATTGGCAAGGAATGAACACTGTTTGAGGTCTTCATCTTTAGGGGCTAGGAGACAGGATGTCAAAGAAAATCAGAGGGTAAGGTAAGGTGTCTCTCATGGAAGTTAGGAAGTAGGTCAAGAGAGAGATGTTAAAAAGAAAGTCACTATTCAAAGAACAGCTAGGATTAAGAACAGAGAAACTGCTAGACAGAGCCAAGAGTTTTCTCTAGTAACTGTAACAGGAGCAGTTTTCATGAACTGATGAAAGAATAGGAGAGTGGCTACAGGGAACAAAGAGGGAATTTCCAAGGCAGCAATAAAAACATGAGCACTGGACCTTATTTATTTAGTCTTGGATACTTCGTCATCCTCTCATTCAAGTAAAAGCTCCAGCATGCAATAAATACTTGTCGAATGAATCCTCAGGAAAGAAAATCACACTGAATGCATAAATTCCTTTATTGAAAATATTGGGCTAGCACTGCATTACATATATTCAGTATCCATAAATGAAGGGCCACACATTTCTGATTGGACAATACTGTTTTAAATAGAGAACACAGCATCTGGATATGCTCTCACAAGTATAATAGCATGGACTAAACTAGGTAGGAGTGAACTATATGCAGAATGACCATTTCGTTAATAGCATATGGTTGCAAATGGCATAAATGGTAAACGTGATCATCATGAGACGTTCCTCGTATCTCATACCAACACATAATTTAACAAGCAGATTAAGGTTAAACTGCCAATAAGTTGTTAATCAAGAGTTCTCAATAGGAGAACCTGGGTGAAAGTGCACCCAGGCTATAGACTTAAGATTTTATAGCGTTCATTTAAACTTGCATGGAATGTGGGTGGAGTAAAATAACTGTTGATCTGACAGGAGGCCACTTGGCAATTTGTTTGTTCTCTTTTATAAATAGTCTAAAATAAGAGAATAAGCTAAAGGAAATATTCTGCCAGCTTAAGGCCAACATTCTAAGAACTGTTTACTTCTTTAAAATGCAGGTATATAAACACTACTTTTTATTAATTTTTCCTTCAGAGATCACTGGGTATGTAACTTATGACAGACCACTTTCTCAGCTTTGGCTATTATTTGACATTTTTTTCCAGTAGCAGTCTTTGGCTTTCATAAAAGTCTGACAGTCAAAAATATTTGTTAAAATTTTAACAAGTCTTTATTATTAACTTTAATAAAAGAGTGTTTTATGATGTGAAAGTGAGTTGATATTAAAAAACAAGTTTTTACTTTTTATTTCAATTTTGGTATGAATGCATTTCTTTGCATTGATTTTTCTCAAATAAAAGAGTCTAGAAATCAAGACAATTGGGATAATTTGACATTTTTTTCATTTGATATAAAATATACAGAAATTAAAACACTCAGTCTCATTTCAAACAGAGGCCTGTTCATTAATGTAAAAACTTGGGGAAAATTATGCAAAAAAATCCAATAAAAAATACAATGTTATTAACACGTGATTTTATAAGAAGCAAAACATTTTCTTTTCAAAGGCAGGGTTTGTTCTAAATCTGGGATCATAAAGGTATACATTTCTGTAAATGTCAACTTATAACTGAGAGAAATAGCTTATTTTTCTTTTACACAGTTATGTTCAGAGTAAATAACTAAAAATGTACCTTTTTAACGACTAAATGGAAAGCTGGCCTACAACAGTCAAATCAATAAACATTGGTATTGAGTTTTTAAAAATTCACAATTATGTGTGTATATATATGTGTGTATACATATATATATTTGGACATTAAGCAGCACATACATATACATATCACCCTAAACAATCAGGGCAAAAAAAACTTAATATAAAACTATATAAATCAAATGGGTTTGTTGCCAAAACATAGCACAAAATGTATACATTTCTTTCTTTCAAAATTTGACACATTAAAAGAAAAAACTGCCAACACATTTCAGACAATATACTAGAAATAATAAATAAAACCGTTTTTAAAAATCATATATTCCCTTTAAGTGCTGTGCACTTTGAATTTTTCTAAATGAGACTAAACTTTTCCATGGCAAAGAACAGTATGCTGTACATTTTGGTAATGAAAATTATATTGATAAATATACAAGGAATGTATATATTTCCACAGTATTTTCTTTTTCACAGTTAACAAAAATAAAAATTGCATTCAACTCACATCTATAAATATTCTGATTCCTCACTGTATGGATTTGAAGGAAGTGAGAGTATAAAGTCTTTCAACAATCTGGACTTCAGATTTCTTTCTTCATCGTCTGCCTTCCACATGTACCTTTCAGAATCTCTCTGCAATGTGATCACACGCTGAGATGAAGGCAGAAAGAAAGCACTATGATGGGATGAGGCAGTCTGGGCTGAGGCTCGCTCTTCCAGCCAGCTTTAGCAGGGCTGATTGAACCCAGTCTTTTTAATGTCGTATTTTAAGGCAGTCTGAATTTCACTCGAATGTCCATACCTCGAGATCCTGAACTATGAAGTCTTCCTTTTTGGAAAGAATATCATTATTAAAAGTGCTGCAGGAGTTGCTTCGTCCATGGTATAAATCAGCATCTAGCCATAAACCAAATCGTCCCCTGAAAAGGTTAATAAAATGGTGAAAACATTTCAATTTTATGTGCACACTTTCTGTCCTCCCTTGCCCCAACTTCTTTCTTTTATGCTGTAGACAGACAAAACCCTAAACTGCTTGTAAAATAAAAGGTACATTTCCTTTATTTCATTTAAATGACCCATCTTTCCTAAAAGACGGGTGGCAGTAGTCCCTCATTTAGACACATAAATAAGTCATTTTATCTTCAGTTCTTAGTGTCATGTGTTAGACCACACTGTCCTAAATAATCGAAGCACATGGACTAGCTAAAATCACCTGACACCAAAGTTTCAGTTACCTGGGTCAAAACAGCCTCACTCAGGTCAGGTGGTAACTAATAATAACAACAAAAACCTTACCCTCCACCACCAAGTTCCAAAGAACTTATGTCTCCATTGATAAAGTATGAGTTTTCTCCACTCCACTTAAAGACCTTAGGACAGAAACACAAGACCGAGAACAGACATTTCAATCTGGAGAATTCACGAAGAGGGAGTAACAGCATGGTACCTGTGTGTGTGCAAGGGCACTACCCATTGGCTGAGGAAGCTCCTGACGGCCAGACCTCTACCACACCAGGATGAGATCTCCAAAGGGGTTATGAGGTAGGAAAGACCTCTCAGACACATGTTGGCTCTGACTTGCAACCCCTCCCTAATCTTAGACCACGCAAAAGAGCACTTCCCAAGGCCTGCGGAGGGAATCTAAGCAGTTTCTGTGCTGCAGTCATGAAGTGCTGGCCAGGCCAGAGTGAGGCCAGATGAGGTTACCTCGAGTAACGGGATGGGACAGCTGCTGCTCCAACCACAGCCCCCCACCTCCAACCCCACCGACCCTCCTGACACCGTGACACCAGGAAGTTGGGTATTTCTTTCATCTAGGTACCTTGAAGTTAGGGCTAAACGTGTAGAGAAAAGTTTCGCCTGTGCCATAATAGTGATCACTGAACTTGAAAGGATGAGTTGCGTATGCTCCAAAAATCTGTCAAAAGAAAACAGAAACCTTATGTACTTTCAACCATAAACCTGCCCAAAAACAGACTTTCTGAAATATTTTAGCACAATCCTATTCTGAGATCTCATTATATCTCTTTCAGCAAAGATCATTACTAAATCAGAGTTCCTAAATAAAAAAGACCACCATCAAACAAATAAAATGTCCCCAGTTCTCATTAGAACCCAAGTGGCTTAGAGAACTTACCTGTCAAAGGCCAACAATTGCTCCAGTTTTAAAAGACTTCCAAAGTCCACTATAGAGACAAATTTCTTTTAGTGAATACAGGGGACATACTGGAAACATTAAATAACAAGATGCATCTTGTGCACAGAAATGAGTGGTTGAGAGAATGAAGGCATATCTCTGATGTGTTTTCTAAGTAAAATTGTGGCCAGAGGTTTCCCTGGAGAAAATTAATTTTTCTCTCCTTTGATTCGTAAAAATGAGTTTCCAACATACTTATTAAAACTGCATCCTTAACGTGACTGATCCAATATATTTTAGTTCAAAATGGCTTTTAAGAAAAAAGTAACAATTCCATAATACTGTGGGCTTTAAAGGTGGTTTAGATGTATCTGAATCAATGATTTTTCTATTATTTCTTATCGGGGTTGGAAAGAGTAGTCTTTTCAGAACACGCGTGTCCACTGCTTCAGCTTCCTATCCTCTGCTCAGATCCTGACCAGTGCGTGCAGGAGTGAGGACTGGCAAGGATATATATTCTGGAAATGTCCCTAGGTGATTCTGATATATCTTCTCCAAATCCCACTTGAGAAACAATGCTTTTTTTTTTTGTAAATATTTATTTATTTGGTTGTGCTGGGTCTTAGTTGTGGCACGCGGGCTCCTTAGTTGCAGGTCGCTGGCTCCTTAGTTTTGGCATGCGAACTCTTAGTTGCAGCATGCATGTGGGATTTAGTTCCCTGGCCAGGGATCGAACCCAGGCCCCTGGCATTGGGAGCGTGGAGTCTTAACCACTGCACCACCAAGGAAGTCCCAAGAAACAATGCTTTAAATGGAGTCTACCTGAAAAATGTCTTATAAGTTTTCAAACTAATTTAAATTGGATTATCATCATCATGGAATCTCTTCTTTACCAAGTACACTCAGTTCCTAGCTCCTTGAAATACTAAAAATTAGGTAGAGCAGAAGTCTAGAAACTCTTTCTAACCCATGTTCTTCATACCAAAACCTGTCTCTAGAGCTGTTAAGAACAAGGAAAAAACAGTAACAAATTTTCTTAGCAATCATGGAAATCTGTTTAAGCACTGGAGATATGATGATACTAAGAAATTACTGTTAATTTTTAAGGTATATAGCATTATGGTTATGTAAGAAAATGTCCATTTTATTTTTTTTCTATTAATTAACTTAAGAAGAAACTGTAGAATAATGGTATTGTTGGGTCTATACTATCGAAAATTTTAACATGTTTGACAGTAATAGAACAAAGGAATCCAGGGGAATGAATGAAGAAAGCCCAAAGTGGTAAAAGGAAGGTTAATATGACAAAACCTATAAATGTATAATTGCTCTCCTTTCTTCTCTCAGCTTTCTTAGTAGATAAAAATTATACAAACAGCTATGTAACAATTTATTGTTGAGTTTGTAATATATATCAACGTAATATAACAAAATTACCACAAAAAGTGGAAAGATGTCATAGAGCAATGTAGGAGTAACCTTTCTATATCTCACTGGAATTAAGTTAATATAGATCGGACTCTACCACCTGATGATTGTTCTATTATTTTCCACAATGCTTTGTGGTATAAATTACTCCATGGTCTCATTCAATTAAATTTGGGCCAGTCTATGAAGGGGTAGTTTCTGTGGCCAGTCTATGAAGTTTATCCTGACTCCAGGAAGGCTCTCCTTAGCTGTTTCTTTCCCCAGTTCTCTCTGGTAAACTAGATGGTCTACAGCTTAGTTTGCTGCCTTCATGGAACTACCAGCCTCCTCTTAGTTGTTTACCACCAAAATTTTCATTGTTCCCTAGAGTGTCCCTTGGCTTGACCTTCCCCATGTTCTTCTAAATAACGTCAGTTCCTTTGGAGAGAGCTTCTGAGCTATATGTTTTATGGTCTGCCTCTTCCCCTGGAGCTGGGGGCTGGACAGTGGCCTGCTTTTCTCAAAGGTACAGTCCTGTTTTATGAGCAGGGTGCTGGGCAGGGGCCGTAGCCACTGGTCTTGGCTCCACTCACCTGACATGGAACTTCTGCCCTATGTGCTGGAGCAAGGGCAGTAGAGACCCCTGTATTCTCGGCCTGCCATGCAGAAGGTAGAGCAACTGTCCTCTGAGAAGGGGCTGGTCAGAGGAAGAGAGCCCTGAAATTTAGCCTCTGAAACAGAGATCTTGGGTAGGGGATAAGACATGCTGGGGACCTGCCCCTAGAGGAGGCATATCATAGTCTTTGCCTGGGAGCTGGCAGCTGAGGGATCCTCATCTTGTCCACACGTGCCCAGAAGAAAGCTTCTGTCTGAACAGGGGTTGGGGGAGGGAGCAGGCTGTGCCTTCAAATGCCACAGAATCTCACTATTATTACTGGGCTTCATTAGATTTTCTTAAATAAATGGTTCTTCACTTGCTGTATGCCCTTAGGGCAATTTCCAGAGACTTTAGGTGATTGTTGTTTTTATAATTCCCACCAGTAATGATTGTTTCACTGGGGATTGATTCTGTAGAACTCCTCATGCCTGCCATTCTGCATGCGTAATGCTTTTATCTTAGAATTTTATATAATTCATTTCCAGATAAATTTACAGGTGTTGTTCTATCATGTTCCCAAACACAGCAAGACGCATCCTTGCCTTGGGGGTAGATGGGGTGGGGAAAGCAGAGTTATGCCTTCAAATAACACAAATGCCTCCAGGGCACCAGATCCAGTAAGATTATACCTCTAGACAAACAGTGTAATCTTCAGGTATAGGCAGGCCTCCTTTACATATCTGCTGATACGGCTGAGTAATACTGTGCATCATCAAAACCTGCTCTGTGAGCCAACACATTCCCCAACAAGTTATCTTTTGGTAAATTAATAGAACTAATCTATACTTATGGTGCAGGTACGTGTGTGTGTGTGTGTGTGTGTGTGTGTGTGTGTGTGTGGTCTAAAACCATCTAGCCCTATCTCATCTAAAAAGTAGCACCTAACTTTGCAAACATTTCACTAAATCCCTAAGTAATTCCATTTTAAACCTTTGTTATTATTATTTACATTTTTAACTTGACTCTCCCTACTGTTCAGCTTGGACTATGATTAAATAAAGTGTTCTCAATCAGTAAATAACTGTAGGAACAATGCTAATAACTAAACTGTTCCTCACAACACTTAATCTACTTACAGGAATGATCACCGTTGAGAAAGACAGTGCCCTTCTCCCTGCTAATTTTTCCCAAGACAAATTATGACAGCAAAAATCTATTTCCCCTAAAATGATCCCAATTATATGGCTTCTCAGTAAGCTCCCCAATGCTTAATAGTGCCCCACATCTAACAGACAGTCATTATACATTTTCTGAATGGATGAATAAATAGATGGTTGTCAAGTAAACCCTGCTTCCAAATGCCAGGAAGAGAAAATAATGACACCTACAAAAAGTGTAAAGAAATTTCTTCTTGCTATAATATAGACCAAGTTGAAATGAATAAAGAGCAGACTTGAAAGATGCTTTCCTTTTGTGAAGCAGAAGTCTGCCTGCATGGTACATGAAAGAAACCTGGACAGATTCCACTCATACTCCAGGCTGACCGAGGGAAGAATTATTAGCTTAGGGGAGATGGGGGTAATATCTAGATTTCACCAGTGCCTCCAAGACCGACAGCAACGTGGGTGAAAGTGCACTAAGCAATGGTCCAGAGCATTTTCTCCTGTTTCGTAACAACTGGGCCCTTCAGGTACAACACACCACGGCCTTAACTGGCTCTCCATCTCAGCAACTATGCAGGCAAGGTTGGTGGGCACTACTCCAGCTACCTGGAAGAAGTTCTGGTATATGGCACTGGAACCTCTTTCTGCAACTGTCTCCACATCTAGACTTGACTTTTCTTCCAGCTTCTCCAGTTTTAGGTTACAGAATATCATTATAGCTTCCTACTCCATGATGAGTACAGGAAAAAAAATTCCTTAGAATGTGACTGTATTTGGAGATACGCTCCATTTTCTTTTTTAGAGATGCATTCTGAAGTATGTAGAGGTGAAATGACATAATAATTGGGATTTACTTCAAAATACTTCAGGGAAAAAAAGCCAACAAAGGAAAGAATGAAGTGTATGTGGCAAAGTCCTGCTAACTGTAGAATCTGAGTGATGAGAGGTCATTGTATTAGTCTCTCTACTGTTGTGCAGGTTTGAAAAGCTTCATTAAAAAAAATGTTCCTCGGGCTTCCCTGGTGGCGCAGTGGTTGAGAGTCCGCCTGCCGATGCAGGGGACGCGGGTTTGTGCCGCGGTCTGGGAAGATCCCACGTGCCGCAGAGCGGCTGGGCCCGTGAGCCAGGGCCGCTGAGCCTGCGCGTCCGGAGCCTGTGCTCCGCAACGGGAGAGGCCACAACAGTGAGAGCCTGCGTACCGCCAAAAAAAAAACAAATGTTCCTCTATAAGAGGAACAAGCCTCACCTGATTATCCATATCTTTGATGACCAATAGGACAGGACTGTCTAGTGATGCTGACTTCCGGTAGAGGGTTTTCAAGCTGGTGCCATGCTCTAATGTGCTGTATACGAGACTCCATGGATACCCCTGTACCCTTGCTGGAAGGTGTCGGGCCAGCTGTGAATCCAAAGATGAAGATGTAAATACACAGTTTGCATACAAATCACTCATGAACTTGTAGCACAAAACCGATGCCTGTGGCTCAAACTCGATAATTACACTACTTCCATATTGCTCCCCTGTACTCTAGCAAACACTTCCACTATAAACCAAGAAGGGAAAACCATCCCTTGGCAGGGATGCTCCCCAGAGCATGCATTCCCCCTCAGGGATGATCCTGAAGGGTCACTATGCCACTATATATTTGAAGATATAGCACCTAGCTTGATAAAGAGGTATGAATTAGACACATGCTCTCTTGTTTACACTTCAACCTGACTTTCACCAAGCAGTTCATGTTTCTCGAATTGTTCTTTCTAAACCTTCAAAGGCTCAGAGCTGCTACTGACAGCTGTAAATTCCCACCAAAGTGAGAACAAGAAGACACGGGTGTTTTATGCTAGTAGTCAGATGTAGTCTGTCCTCATTACACTTGTATCTTTCACTTACATTAATATTTAACTTAAACTTGGCTGCCATAAATATCAATAATGCATATGTCTTCAAGAATACACACAAAGGAGGCTATATAAAATGTTGAAGTCCTCAAGAATGCTTGACATAGTTCTAGAATCAGCATGAACTCCATCCCTGTAACTGCCTGGTCAAGTCGCCTAGCTTTCCTGGGCCTTCACACATGGCATTTGTAAATTGAGGGACTTGAACCTGATGATTCTTTAAGGTCTCTGAAATTCAGGTTTCTAAGCTGACTGATGGGGGAAGCACAAGAGGTCCCTTACTAAAGTTCAAATACAAGCACGTAGTATTTCATAAAAACTCACGTAAGAGATGTTCAGAAAATAGAAAGTAAACAACAAAAAAAGTACAGAAAAAGGAAAATTACTCCTAGTGGTAGGTGGTTTTCATAAAGCAAGTAAAGTGTACTTGCTATATGACTTTTACTGAGCTCAAAAAATTGAAACCATCGGAACTCTGCGATAATCATTAGGATAAATTTGTATCCTTTTAAAATACATTAGGACTATAGTAGGACACTTTACAAATTGTTTTGAAGACAAGAAATGTCTTTTTGTTCAGGTTTGGGGAATGGACGTAGGTGTCTGGCCAAGTCCTTGCACTCCCAAGAAGGTGGCAGGGATGCTGCCTTTCAGAAGCAGAGAAGGGCCCTGGTTAGGCTGCTGGTGTGTCTTCCTTTAAAGCTTGGCTCATGCTTCACCCCAAGTGAGAAGAGCAAATGTCAGGGGTGGGAAATGTGTTCTAAGGTTTGGAAGACACCCATCCTACGTCCCCAGGAAGAACCCACCTGCTCGATGTGCATGTTCTCCAGAAGCGCACTGCGGGGCTGCAGGATCGGCAGGGCGGCCTCATCCTCATCTTCATAGTAGCTACATGTGCTCTTCCTGCGTTTTGCCTCCTCAACGGTGATGATCTGAAATGGAGAAGACAAATAAACCAAGAAAAACGATATTTTTGCTTTTCCTTCACCTGCTATTAAAGGACCTCAGGTACACAATTGCCTGTAACAGGTAGGGTTTTAGCAGCAGGACATAAGTTGAGCCAGCACTTTGGGGGAAATGGCTAATCACAATGTCAATTTCAGAGCAAATGG
This sequence comes from Lipotes vexillifer, assembly GCF_000442215.2. NCBI lineage: Eukaryota > Metazoa > Chordata > Mammalia > Artiodactyla > Lipotidae > Lipotes > Lipotes vexillifer. The sequence goes on from NW_006773042.1 coordinate 1,501,291, forward strand.
AGAATTTGACACAGTACAGCTATAGCACTTAATATGTACAAATTAAAGTCACAAGCTTTCCAGTTTTACTATTGCTCAGTCATCAAGTAAGAACTATGTATAACTCCACAAGCGACTTATACCCTTGAAATGCCCTAAATTATTCTCCATTAGCCTGCATCTAAATTTGAATTGTTAAGGGACTAACAGATATCATACTATGAGCAAGTCTTCTATAAATAGGGAAATGGGGAAGATAAGGATAGCCCTTTAATCAAGAATCCTAATGTTTTCTCTCAAGGCTGTTCATAGCAACCAACCCTGACAGAAATAGCAAATGATAACATCTACGGAAGGCAACAATACAAAGAGACACGAAGCTTTAGTCTAAATTACAATTAGGTATGATTCTTTATGGAGAGTTGAGAAACCATCAGAATAATCTTTCCTTCAAAGCTGAGAACAGAAACATGATGTCGTACACAACATTTATTATTTCATCATAAATACACGTATAAACTACCAGGTTAAAAATCTTTTTTCTTTTGCCTCTCTGAAAGTCTGGATAAATCACTAAATTATTTTGAAATTGAAAGATACAGACAGAAGGTAACTAATTGACCAAAATTCCTGAGTACAAATATTAATGACTTTTGCATCATACAGAAAAAACATTGACATTACATTTAGTGAAGGTTGTCAGACAATGACTACTTAGTTTCCAAAATGCTGTCATCTGAGCCAGATTTACAGGTAAGGAAATTAGCCCTTAAATTTTACCGTCTTCTCAAGGGGCATTTACTTAAAGAAAACACTGTTGAAGAATCACAAATCCAGCATTTTAAATGTATTAAATAAAGCACATACTTTTGGGGAACTCTACACTTAACACAGGTACAAAGTGGGGCTGTGGAATGAAAAAATCAGTATGGAGTTTTGACTCCAAAGGGAAAGGGCAAACCACACCATCTCTCTCTCCAAAGTGAATAAAATACCTGCTCCGGCTGAAATATCAGCCCGATCCCTTCTAATTAGAAAGCATTTCAAAGCACCTTAACGGCAGAGCTTGGAGGATTCACGGGCACATGATTAGCCCTCAGGACTCCAACATACCTTCACAAAAGGCTCTTGGTCCGGTCTGGCACAATAGAAAATCTGAATGTCCAGGGGCAATCTTCTCATCCTGAAGTAGTGGGAACTGCCTGCTTGCTCTCTAAAGAGGTGCAGGTTTTTTCTCTTATCTGCCTCCACACCACTGTTACTTACAGCCACACTGAGCTACAACTGTTTATGCAGTATCTAGTTTCCTGCATGATTGAGTTTCTGTTTCCCTTAGGAGAGAGTTCAATATTTCTACAGGAACACACCCAAATTAGGATTTAGAGCAAACACACACTTCCTGTTAGGCATAGCTGTGAGGCTGTAAAAAGACGCTTTCACCTTTGAAACGGTGGTTTCCTAACAGCACAACAAATCCTCCCTTTGTGTTTTTCTTCTTCACCGTCTTGTACTTTTCTTCCCAATTGTCCTCCAGCTGGCTGAGCTAGCTTTTCTAGCCTTGCCTTTTCAGATTTTTTTTTTCTGCATCCTAAAGCGAAACCTTCATTTTAAGAGTTTATGTGTGTTCCCTGATATCAGCTTGAATCTCAAAGGAAAGATGAAAAGGAGCCTTTACCAGAGGTAGGTTCATTATGCTTAGAACAATGGCGTTTCACTTCAATACCATCATGTTTGTTAGGTATGAGAAACTTCAAAGAACTGAAAGAACATCCGGTTTATATGAGGCTGAGAAAAATGTTAGTTTAGATTCAGTTTTTCTAAAGAGCTAGCAAAGTAATATTTACCTTTTAACCTTTCAAAATATTAATCTTAATGACTAATAAGCATGATGAGTCCTCCTCTACTGCCCAGACCAGATATCAGCGGGTTGGAAAGAAATGTGGATTACCATTGGATCAATTTTCAGGGATCTCTGTGAGTTTTCCAGATCGAAAATGGCCTCTTGGTCTCCGGTACCCCTGGGAGATCGGGCGCGCCACTACACAGTTCATCCTGGGGGTCAGTTCTAATGAGGCTCTGGGAGATAACTGGTGACCAGTCTCAGGTCGGCCGGAACTTATTCTCACTGCAAGAGCCTGGACACAATCTAGGGCAGAATCACTTGGATTTTGTGCCAGTGAGACAGCATTCTTTTCAGTGCCTGACACTTCATGACAGCTAACATTTACTGAGTGCTTTTTCTATATGATGGCAAGTGCCAGGTGCTTTGCCAGGCAGGTGGCACAAACAATTCCAATATATCATTTATCAGTTTTTCAAATTAGCAAAAGTTTTAAGAAAGCGATAATAGAAATAGTACTTTCTGTTGCCAGAAGCACAATGAGAAGAAGGGTATTCCTCACATTTCTGGAAAATTGTCGTTATATAAAAGATTAGGAGCCTTAAAAAAAATCAATACCCTTATACTAAGGGCTGGGCCCGTGAGCCAGGGCCGCTGAGCCTGCGCGTCCGGAGCCTGTGCTCCGCAACGGGAGAGGCCACAACAGTGAGAGCCTGCGTACCGCCAAAAAAAAAACAAATGTTCCTCTATAAGAGGAACAAGCCTCACCTGATTATCCATATCTTTGATGACCAATAGGACAGGACTGTCTAGTGATGCTGACTTCCGGTAGAGGGTTTTCAAGCTGGTGCCATGCTCTAATGTGCTGTATACGAGACTCCATGGATACCCCTGTACCCTTGCTGGAAGGTGTCGGGCCAGCTGTGAATCCAAAGATGAAGATGTAAATACACAGTTTGCATACAAATCACTCATGAACTTGTAGCACAAAACCGATGCCTGTGGCTCAAACTCGATAATTACACTACTTCCATATTGCTCCCCTGTACTCTAGCAAACACTTCCACTATAAACCAAGAAGGGAAAACCATCCCTTGGCAGGGATGCTCCCCAGAGCATGCATTCCCCCTCAGGGATGATCCTGAAGGGTCACTATGCCACTATATATTTGAAGATATAGCACCTAGCTTGATAAAGAGGTATGAATTAGACACATGCTCTCTTGTTTACACTTCAACCTGACTTTCACCAAGCAGTTCATGTTTCTCGAATTGTTCTTTCTAAACCTTCAAAGGCTCAGAGCTGCTACTGACAGCTGTAAATTCCCACCAAAGTGAGAACAAGAAGACACGGGTGTTTTATGCTAGTAGTCAGATGTAGTCTGTCCTCATTACACTTGTATCTTTCACTTACATTAATATTTAACTTAAACTTGGCTGCCATAAATATCAATAATGCATATGTCTTCAAGAATACACACAAAGGAGGCTATATAAAATGTTGAAGTCCTCAAGAATGCTTGACATAGTTCTAGAATCAGCATGAACTCCATCCCTGTAACTGCCTGGTCAAGTCGCCTAGCTTTCCTGGGCCTTCACACATGGCATTTGTAAATTGAGGGACTTGAACCTGATGATTCTTTAAGGTCTCTGAAATTCAGGTTTCTAAGCTGACTGATGGGGGAAGCACAAGAGGTCCCTTACTAAAGTTCAAATACAAGCACGTAGTATTTCATAAAAACTCACGTAAGAGATGTTCAGAAAATAGAAAGTAAACAACAAAAAAAGTACAGAAAAAGGAAAATTACTCCTAGTGGTAGGTGGTTTTCATAAAGCAAGTAAAGTGTACTTGCTATATGACTTTTACTGAGCTCAAAAAATTGAAACCATCGGAACTCTGCGATAATCATTAGGATAAATTTGTATCCTTTTAAAATACATTAGGACTATAGTAGGACACTTTACAAATTGTTTTGAAGACAAGAAATGTCTTTTTGTTCAGGTTTGGGGAATGGACGTAGGTGTCTGGCCAAGTCCTTGCACTCCCAAGAAGGTGGCAGGGATGCTGCCTTTCAGAAGCAGAGAAGGGCCCTGGTTAGGCTGCTGGTGTGTCTTCCTTTAAAGCTTGGCTCATGCTTCACCCCAAGTGAGAAGAGCAAATGTCAGGGGTGGGAAATGTGTTCTAAGGTTTGGAAGACACCCATCCTACGTCCCCAGGAAGAACCCACCTGCTCGATGTGCATGTTCTCCAGAAGCGCACTGCGGGGCTGCAGGATCGGCAGGGCGGCCTCATCCTCATCTTCATAGTAGCTACATGTGCTCTTCCTGCGTTTTGCCTCCTCAACGGTGATGATCTGAAATGGAGAAGACAAATAAACCAAGAAAAACGATATTTTTGCTTTTCCTTCACCTGCTATTAAAGGACCTCAGGTACACAATTGCCTGTAACAGGTAGGGTTTTAGCAGCAGGACATAAGTTGAGCCAGCACTTTGGGGGAAATGGCTAATCACAATGTCAATTTCAGAGCAAATGGAGAATTTGACACAGTACAGCTATAGCACTTAATATGTACAAATTAAAGTCACAAGCTTTCCAGTTTTACTATTGCTCAGTCATCAAGTAAGAACTATGTATAACTCCACAAGCGACTTATACCCTTGAAATGCCCTAAATTATTCTCCATTAGCCTGCATCTAAATTTGAATTGTTAAGGGACTAACAGATATCATACTATGAGCAAGTCTTCTATAAATAGGGAAATGGGGAAGATAAGGATAGCCCTTTAATCAAGAATCCTAATGTTTTCTCTCAAGGCTGTTCATAGCAACCAACCCTGACAGAAATAGCAAATGATAACATCTACGGAAGGCAACAATACAAAGAGACACGAAGCTTTAGTCTAAATTACAATTAGGTATGATTCTTTATGGAGAGTTGAGAAACCATCAGAATAATCTTTCCTTCAAAGCTGAGAACAGAAACATGATGTCGTACACAACATTTATTATTTCATCATAAATACACGTATAAACTACCAGGTTAAAAATCTTTTTTCTTTTGCCTCTCTGAAAGTCTGGATAAATCACTAAATTATTTTGAAATTGAAAGATACAGACAGAAGGTAACTAATTGACCAAAATTCCTGAGTACAAATATTAATGACTTTTGCATCATACAGAAAAAACATTGACATTACATTTAGTGAAGGTTGTCAGACAATGACTACTTAGTTTCCAAAATGCTGTCATCTGAGCCAGATTTACAGGTAAGGAAATTAGCCCTTAAATTTTACCGTCTTCTCAAGGGGCATTTACTTAAAGAAAACACTGTTGAAGAATCACAAATCCAGCATTTTAAATGTATTAAATAAAGCACATACTTTTGGGGAACTCTACACTTAACACAGGTACAAAGTGGGGCTGTGGAATGAAAAAATCAGTATGGAGTTTTGACTCCAAAGGGAAAGGGCAAACCACACCATCTCTCTCTCCAAAGTGAATAAAATACCTGCTCCGGCTGAAATATCAGCCCGATCCCTTCTAATTAGAAAGCATTTCAAAGCACCTTAACGGCAGAGCTTGGAGGATTCACGGGCACATGATTAGCCCTCAGGACTCCAACATACCTTCACAAAAGGCTCTTGGTCCGGTCTGGCACAATAGAAAATCTGAATGTCCAGGGGCAATCTTCTCATCCTGAAGTAGTGGGAACTGCCTGCTTGCTCTCTAAAGAGGTGCAGGTTTTTTCTCTTATCTGCCTCCACACCACTGTTACTTACAGCCACACTGAGCTACAACTGTTTATGCAGTATCTAGTTTCCTGCATGATTGAGTTTCTGTTTCCCTTAGGAGAGAGTTCAATATTTCTACAGGAACACACCCAAATTAGGATTTAGAGCAAACACACACTTCCTGTTAGGCATAGCTGTGAGGCTGTAAAAAGACGCTTTCACCTTTGAAACGGTGGTTTCCTAACAGCACAACAAAACCTCACTTTTTTTTTTTCTTCTTCACCGTCTTGTACTTTTCTTCCCAATTGTCCTCCAGCTGGCTGAGCTAGCTTTTCTAGCCTTGCCTTTTCAGATTTTTTTTTTCTGCATCCTAAAGCGAAACCTTCATTTTAAGAGTTTATGTGTGTTCCCTGATATCAGCTTGAATCTCAAAGGAAAGATGAAAAGGAGCCTTTACCAGAGGTAGGTTCATTATGCTTAGAACAATGGCGTTTCACTTCAATACCATCATGTTTGTTAGGTATGAGAAACTTCAAAGAACTGAAAGAACATCCGGTTTATATGAGGCTGAGAAAAATGTTAGTTTAGATTCAGTTTTTCTAAAGAGCTAGCAAAGTAATATTTACCTTTTAACCTTTCAAAATATTAATCTTAATGACTAATAAGCATGATGAGTCCTCCTCTACTGCCCAGACCAGATATCAGCGGGTTGGAAAGAAATGTGGATTACCATTGGATCAATTTTCAGGGATCTCTGTGAGTTTTCCAGATCGAAAATGGCCTCTTGGTCTCCGGTACCCCTGGGAGATCGGGCGCGCCACTACACAGTTCATCCTGGGGGTCAGTTCTAATGAGGCTCTGGGAGATAACTGGTGACCAGTCTCAGGTCGGCCGGAACTTATTCTCACTGCAAGAGCCTGGACACAATCTAGGGCAGAATCACTTGGATTTTGTGCCAGTGAGACAGCATTCTTTTCAGTGCCTGACACTTCATGACAGCTAACATTTACTGAGTGCTTTTTCTATATGATGGCAAGTGCCAGGTGCTTTGCCAGGCAGGTGGCACAAACAATTCCAATATATCATTTATCAGTTTTTCAAATTAGCAAAAGTTTTAAGAAAGCGATAATAGAAATAGTACTTTCTGTTGCCAGAAGCACAATGAGAAGAAGGGTATTCCTCACATTTCTGGAAAATTGTCGTTATATAAAAGATTAGGAGCCTTAAAAAAAATCAATACCCTTATACTAAGTAATATCACTTTCAGGAAATTAGGGGAATAGTCACAGTTACAGATCATCTCATCCTTGTGAAAACCTTGAACCAACACGATTCCTAAAAGTGGGGAATTGTTAAATAAATTCTGATTGAGGTTTAAAATATTATGTAACCATTAAAATGAGGCTTCAAAATCTTTAATATGATACAGTTCCCACAAGATGTCAGGTGAGAAAAGCCAGATACCAAACTATACATAGAACATTATCCCATTTTGCAAAAATACTCTCTCATCCTTACGGCCTAGAAAACACGCTAAAATAGAAAAAAATGAGTCAAAAAAATGTACAAAAGTAATGTGTGGTTAGATATTATTTTCTAAATGTTCTGCATTGTGCTTTTCTGTAGTTTCCAAATTTCCTATAATAAAAGCAGGTGTTACTTTTATAAAATTAGGAAGTAAAGCTTATTTAAAGAGCTTGGGTATGGAGGGTGGACTAGTGGTTGGGTTGACTGGAGTTGCCCTAGAGTTTAAGTGAAGGGTGCAGACAGCTGACTAGGGCGGTGGTCCCCACCCTACGTAAGATCAGAATCAACAAATTCTAACTAGAGATGACTGACTACATGTGATGAAAGAGAAGAATCTGGGTTGATATCTAGGCTTCTAGCTTGGGGCACCACTAATTAAGATGGGAATACATGAGAAGAAGCAAGTTTTGGGGAAAGATGAAGAGACGTTTTGGACATGCTGAGGATCAGACACCTGTCAGGGGAGTGAAGGTTCCTCTTCCCCACCCACAGAGGAGAAGCAATGCCGCCATGAAGCAATGCTATCACAGTGGCCTGGCCTTAAGGTAATGCTAGTAAGCAGAATTTGCTCCTGCATGGGAGGGAGCTTGGACAGCATTCTTCTCCTCATTGTACTTTTGGACTTTCTCTTCCGTGTGGCAAGAAATAGGGATAGGGGCTTCCCCGGTGGCGCAGTGGTTGAGAATCTGCCTGCTAATGCAGGGGACACGGGCTCAAGCCCTGGTCTGGGAGGATCCCACGTGCCGCGGAGCAACTAGGCCCGTGAGCCACAACTACTGAGCCTGCGCATCTGGAGCCTGTGCTCCACAACAAGAGAGGCCGCGATAGTGAGAGGCCCGCACACCGCGATGAAGAGTGGCCCCCGCTTGCCACAACTAGAGAAAGCCCTCGCACAGGAACGAAGACCCAACACAGCAAAAATTAATTAATTAATTAATTAATAAACTCCTACCCCCAACATCTTCTAAAAAAAAAAAAAAAAAGAAATAGGGATAACAGTCCAGTCACCTCTCTCTCCAGTTATCTTTTCTTTCCATGTCCCAAGTACACTAGGAGCTTGCAACAAGCCAACCCATTTCTTCCTCCTTCTCCATCCCTTCTTCTTTTCTTCCTCTTCCACTACAGGTCTAGAGACACCTTCTAAAGGGATTTGCCCTCTCATTCTCCTCAGTGGCTCAGTCTGAGTGGCTCACTCAAGCCCACTCTACTCTAGATCTGGAAGCGGCCCTTTCTCTCTCTGCATGCCCCTTTAGCTCCTTTTCCTCTGGTGCTGGTAGGTGTGGCCCCTTCTCCCACAGGAGTTGTCAAGAGCTGAGATTCAAGGTTGGGATTAGTGGAAAGATGCAGAATAGGCCTAAAAGAGGGCTGCTTCAGTTCAAGATATTCAGGCTTAGTCAGGAAAGGATTAAATCCCCAGTGAAATTTAAACCTTCTCTCTGGCCCTCCATATTGGGCAAGAGACCATAGCCTCACTAAGAAAATACACATTTCCTAGCTATGCTGCCTCTGTGTGCATATCTCATGGGGGTGGGGGCCTCTTGGGCACATGGTTAGGTGAGGAGGGCAGGAATTGATATTCTTTGACGCCTTGGCCAGAATGCCAGTGTCACACCATCTCTGCCTCGTGGAGACCCAGTCATGCCTGTGGGGCATCTATGTGCTCTAGAACAGCAGCCTGGAAGAAAGGTGTGTGGAGGAGACAGAGGTGGGAGTCAGCAGCAGAAACCTCGAAAGCCGATGAGCTCGTCCAAGGAAGATGTAATAGACGAGAAGAAAAGAGAGCCAGGGATAAACTAGGGAACACCATGAGAAAAGGGACAAGTATACTCAGAAAGACAGAGACAGAAAAACACAGAGTTGATATGAAGAGCCAAGGGAGGGAGAGCCTAATAGGCTTGAATATTTTTAATCAATGGTTTCAAACAAGAAGCTTATGAACTGTGGGAAGACAAACACGCAAACAAAGTGCTGAGCGATACACTAGAGAGCTATGAGCAATGCGCTGTGGAAGGACAGGAGGAGTAACTCTGGCTGAAAGCATCACAGAAGTGACAAATGAGCTGGACCTTGAAGGATGACAGGAGTCTGACATGGAAAGCTGTGTGTGTGCATGTACACATTCGGGCTGGGAGGGAGTGAATGAGAAAGGGACGAGTGAGGGCAAACACACATATGAAGGGACCTGGCATTCCAGAAGGAGTTAGACCCAAGGCCTCATCACCCTTAATCATCCCAGTCTGACAGAGTTTCAGCCTTGGAAGATCTGACTGCCCACTTGATGAATCTAAACCCAGACTGGGAGTATTGCTGGAGAAAACCCGCCCTCACTGCAGCCTGGTGCCAGACCCCACCAGGGCTTTCAATACCAGACAGCCATCCTACTGCAGTTCTTCAGTTGGCTTTTTTCCTAGTCTCTATAGCTGCTACTTCAGACCTTCTCCGTATTCCTCTAAGTCTTCCCTCCTTCACTTCTAGGGGGTGCTCCCTCCTGCTGCAGAGAAATAATCAAATGAGCAATGCCACAATTTACCGCCAGTGAGTCTACATTCTATATGCACACATCCTATTCTTTTCTGCTGCCCGACCACCTAAGACCGATTCTATCCCTACCCCCACATTCCCGGACAATTCTCAGGGATCCAGTCTCCCGCTTATTCCCTCTCCTATTCCCTTATCTTCTGTACCTTCTGTTCCACCGTTCCCGCTGACCTCATCCAAAACGTTACAGTCTCTCTCATGAGAGGGAAAACCTCCCCACCCTCACCGCTTCTTCCAGCCTTCCATCTCATTTTTATTCTCCAAAACCGAATTCAAGTTGTTTGCCCACCGTTACTAGCTCCACTTACTCACCCCCAATTCATTCATTGAACACTGGTAGTTACATTTTGAAGCTACCACTTTAATGAAACTGCTTTTTGTCAAAGTCACCAACTATTACCTCCTTGGTTTTAAATCCAAAAGACATAGCTTAGTTCTTACCTTTTGACTCCTCCGCAGCATTAGGCATTTTTGACCACTACTCCCCTCTTGAAACATTCTCTTCCCTTGGCTTCTAAGACATGACTTTTCTTGTTTTCCATGCCCTCCCCTGGCTGTTCCTTCTCAGTCACCTTTGTGGGCTCGACTATCTTTGGCCCCTTAGTGCTGGCATCCTGAAGGGTTCTGTTCTGAGCCCCGCTCCCTTGCCAATGGACACACTCTCCTAGGCTGACCTCACCTACAATCACAACTTCAACTTTGCTAATCACTTCCGAAAGTATATCTTCAGATCTTTTTCCTAAGTTTTATTCTCAGTTGTCTCTTGGACATTCCACAGACACCTCAAATTTAGATTAAAACCAGAACACAGAGCATTTTCTGCTAAATCTAATCCTCTTGCTATGCTCCTTATCACGGTGAAGGGCAGGTACCTCAATCCCTCCAGTTCCCATTCTAAAAACCAAGAGATCAATCTTGACATCTTCCTTACTTTCCACATGTAATTAATTACTCACAAAACCCTGTTTTCCTCCTTCTAACTATCTTTCAAAAGCACTCAATTCCCTCTATCTGCACTGCCACTCTTTCAGCAACTGTTCTCTCTCAACATTGATTACTGCAAGAGACTCCTAATGGGTCTTCAAGCCTCAAGTGTTGTCCAACTCCATGAACATCTGCCAGCAAGAGCAAGCTCTCCAAAATGCGTATCTGTATTTATTTCTCCAGGCTCCAAACAGCTCCAACTGGCTGAAGCTGGCTGAAGACAGCTCAAACTGCTGCCTTCCTACTGCCCTTAGGAAAATAGCCAAACCAAACCTATGACAAACACTTCATAGGTCCTTCGTGATCTGCCATTTCATTATCTCCAGCTTCGTTTCTTGCCACTCCCTCAGCTTTGCACTCTTATGATCCAGCTACACTGAACTCTTATTAGTTCATCAAATGCCCCACACTCTCTGTTTCTCCCCTGGGTCATTCCTCTACATAGACTTTTCTCTCTGGCCAGAACATGTTCCGTGCTCCATGTCCCACTTTCACCCCAACTGCCTGTCCTCCCACTTCTGATCTCAGCTCAGATTACTCCTTCTGGGTCGCATTCCCTGATTCCCTAGCTCCATTCAGGTGCCTGGGTACGTGCTCCCATAGCACGTGGCACTTCACCTACAATGGTAAATATCTCACTATATTGTAATGATTTATCTATACTCCTTGATGCTAAATTCTACTTATCTCATCCACCATGCCCCGAACATGAGAAGGGAGTGGTAAGTGCTCAGAAAAATTACGAACAGTGTTTTAGGCCAAATTAAGAAGCTTGATTTTCATCCTGTATGTAATGGGGACCCTGCAGCAGTTTCAAAAAAGAGAAGTGAAATTACTGGGTTGTAGGGGTGGAGTTGAGGTCTTTCTGACACACATAACTAGCTTCAAAACAGAGGAATAAGGTTTTTTCCCCATGTGATTTCAGAGGCACAGGAAATCTGACTTCTTGTCAGCCAGGAGGTTACTGGAATTTTGACACAAGAACATTCTGTTTGTAGACTGGACTTTTTTTTTTTTTTTTTTTGTGGTACGCGGGCCTCTCACTGTTGTGGCCTCTCCCGTTGCGGAGCACAGGCTCCGGACGCGCAGGCTCAGCGGCCTTGGCTCACGGGCTCAGCCGCTCCGCGGCACGTGGGATCTTTCTGGACCGGGGCACAAAACCGCGTCCCCTGCATCGGCAGGCGGACTCTCAACCACTGCGCCACCAGGGAAGCCCCGTGGACTGGACTTTAAGGGACAGTCTAGCCTTCTCTTGAGTCTCACCTCCCAGCTCTTGGTGGTCGGCTCACTGAAGAAGTTGTCAATCATATTCAGTTCTTCTTTTTCCACCACCACAAAGCCTTGCTCTTTGGCATCTTTCCCATAGACATCAGGAGACCACTGAACAAAGAACGTGTACAAGTGATCCACCCTGAAAAACATGTTCATCACAGGGGTTAACACCAAATCTACTTTCCTGGCAGGCACCAGTAGGAACTTGGGCATGTACAGCTATCTTTTTCCTGCTTGGCAAATCCATTTTGCTAATTGGGAAATCTCCCATGTTGAAGATAATCTCTGCTAATGCATTCTAAACTTCGAAAATAAGTCAATAAATGGAAGCTAAAGTCCACAGACACTGAAAAAATGTCTTTCAATCTGAGGGAAAGATCAAGAAATGGGACATAAACGTGAAAAACACAATGAAATATTTACACCATATGTTTTTTCCTCACTGGGTCTTCGTTTATTGGACACCTGTATTCATGGGGAAAAAAATTAATCTGAAGCTTTAGATGGGAACAAAGATAAGCAATATTCCAATGGGTCTTATGTAGATTGAAGCATTATTATATCATAATTTTAATAAAATATCTTTAATAACTAGAAAATATCAGGGATAGTATTAGCTGTTATTTTAACATTAGAAAGAGACAATGTTATTGATATCGGAATGCAGTTTGCTTCCAATATCTCTGTTCTCTTATACATATTTAACATCTGAAGCTTCTCTCCAGACGTAATCAATAGAGAGGTGGCTAGTTCCTGAGCAGAGGGTGGGGCTTTTGGTCCCAGCACCTACAATATCCCTCCACCCCCCGCCCATGTATAACAGTCAAAAGCCCTCTGACCTTAGATTCTACACCTGCAACCATCACAGTGGGGGAGTGGAAGATAGGATCAAATGATTCTTAAAGTCTTTTCTAATTACAAACTGGTAATTTCAGTTTGAGGCTACTGTTTGGGACGATGCTAACTTATTGCTAAGTTTTTAAAAGTTATAATTGTAAAAATATTACAACACAATTGCTATAGATTGAATGTTTTTGTGCCCCTAAAATTTGCATGTTGAAATCTAATCCCCAGTGTGATGGTATTTGGATGTAGGACCTTTCAGAGGTGCTTAGGTTATGAGGCATGATTGGGATTAAAAGAGACCCCACCGAGCTGGCTAGCCCCCTGTGCCATGTGAGAACACAGTGAAAAGACAGCCGTCTATGAACCGGAGTGAGCCCTCACAAGACACCGAATCTGCCAGCACCTTGATCCTGGACTTCCCAGCCTCTAGAACTGTCAAGAATAAACCTCTTCTTTATAAGCCACCCAGTCTATGGTATTCTGTTATAGCAACCTGAACAAACTAAGACAAATATTAATTAAAACAAAAAAGAAATGTCACTATAATTCTAATATTCCCATTGGTCAAACTGTCTTTAAGCTTCTATAGTCCTATCTGTTCTTGAGCACATGCACACAGTTTTCTTTCCATTGTTATCAGGGCTAAGACATAATTGTTATATGTAACATAAAATAATGCATGTTTGCCATGTTGCTAGTCCTTGTACTGACTTTTAAAAAAATTTATTTATTTATGGCTGAGTTGGGTCTTTGTTGCTGCGCGCAGGCTTTCTCTAGTTGCGGCAAGCATGTGCTACTCTTCGTTGCGGTGCGCGGGCATCTCACTGCAGTGGCTTTTGTTGCGGAGCACGGGCTCCAGGAGTACGGGCTTCAGTAGTTGTGGCGCGCAGGCTCAGTAGTTGTGGCTCACGGGCTCTAGAGTGCAGGCTCAGTAGTTGTGGCGCACAAGCTTAGTTGCTCCACGGCATGTGGGATCTTCCCAGACCAGGGCTCAAACCCGTGTCCCCTGCATGGGCAGGCGGATTCTTAACCACTGTGCCACCAGGGAAGCCCCTTGTACTGACTTTTAATGCCTACATTTCATGAAAGTAATAAACCATAATTACCCAAATTCCTATGCCTTTGGGATATTTAGGTTTTTTCCATTTCTTTGATTATACAAACAACGATATGATGAACATCCTCATGATCTATGCCTTTTGCCACCTTTTGAATTATTTCCACAAGATTAGTTCCCAGAAAAGGGATTATTAGGCCAAAGGGCATGATTTTATAGCTTGTGATTCATCCTGCCAAACTGCTCTTGAAAGGCTGACTAGTTTACTCTGACACGAGCATTGCAGTTTGCATCTAAGTCTCATAACAATCCTGCTTATCCTTCTTTTTCTAAATGAATTTAATATATATTTTAAGTTTTACCCGACTCACTTTGCATTTGTTTGAGTGGTAGTGGGTTGAACATTTTTTAAATGTTTTCTCCCTGGCTGCTTTCATGAACTGGCTCCTTGTGATTGTGGAGTCAATGTTTTTCTTTTCAATATGTGGGAGCCTTTATATAATGTAACATTAACCACTATCAAATGTACTTCTAAGCTGTTTTTTCCTTTTTATATTAATTATGCCTTTTTTTCCATAATATAAAATTACCAGTTTTCATATATTTTATATACACACACATCCTCTCGGTTCCGTTTCTCTTGAGATCCTTGACTAATACAATGGACTACTCTGAAAAGCTATATAAGAAACTGATCAAAATGGTTATCTCTGGGGAATGGAATGAGGTCGAAGATATATTGCATTTATATATATATATATATATATATATATATATATATATTTCCATAAATTATTTAAATTTTTGGACTAGGTAGTACATTTTATAATTTGAGAATTAAAATTATATTTCAAGAGGCAAATAAGTTTCTATCTCATTCATATTCCTGTCCATCACATTCTGGGTCCACCTTTTTCCCCTATAGTTGACCACTTTATTCTTTCCTTGTGTGTTCTTGTAGTGTTATTTTTGTAGATAGAAATAAATATGAATATAGATTCTCTTTGTCTTTCATTTCTACAAAAGATAGTACTATCCTCTATCTAGCTTTTTGCACTAAACAATATAGCCTGGATATCCTTCCACAACAGTATAGAGATGGCTTCCTCATTCTTTCTTTTATAGCTACACAGTACTTTACTGTGTGGATTTATCATAGCTTATGTAACCATCCTCTCCAGCTGGACACTTGGGTTGTTTCCAAGACTGTGCTTTTATAAACAATGCTATGATGAGTAACTTGGTATGTCATTTTTGCACGTGTACAGGTAGAGTTGTAGGACATATTCCCAGAAGTGGGACTGTGTTATCAAAGGAGCAATTCACTTATGCTTTATATATATATATATATATATATATATATATATGCTTTATATACATATATATATATGTATATGTATATATAAATATGCTTTTTATATATATATAATATATTAAATATATATATATAGTCAGTTTGCTGTACACCTGACACTCCCACCAGTAGAGCATGAACGTTCCAGTTGCTCCACATCCTCTCTAACACTTGGTATTGTACTTTTTCATTTTTTATATATATATATATATATATATATATATATATATATATATATATAATACCATGTTGCCCTTTTTAGGGACGGAATCATTTTTTGCCCTCCTACCAGCAATATGCATACTCTTTTGAATCTCTGAACTATTATTAACATGTAGTATGACATTTCCTATTAAAAGTTAACTTAGAAAAAAATCATGACTCCAGAAAGGTTTGAAAAATATATAATTCTACTGCTTCCCTGGTGGCACAGTGGTTAAGAATCCGCCTGCCGATGCAGAGGACACAGGTTTGAGCCCTGGTTCGGGAAGATCCCACGTGCTGCGAAGCAACTAAGCCCGCGCACCCCAGCTACTGAAGCCCGTGCACCTAGAGCCCACGCTCTGCAACAAGAGAAGCCACTGCAATGAGAAGCACACACACCGCAATGAAGAGTAGCCCCTGCTCGCCGCAACCAGAGAAAGCCCACGTGCAGCAACAAAGACCCAACACAGCCAAAAATAAATACATTAAAAAAACATATATATATAATTCTCTTTTAGTTTTCTAACACCTAAAATTTAGTCCATCTTAACTGTATTTTAGAAAAAAGTTGAGAACCAAATATGCTTCACTCTAACTTTTGGAAAAGGACACATTTATTACATGCTTATCCACATCAAATAAAATGGCTTCCATTTTATTTATTTATTTATTCCATTAGCTTATTTGTGAGAAAGAGGAAAGCAGTCCCTGATACGTGGGAGCTAGCCTGCTCCTATCGGCCAGGCCCCAGTGTTGGGAGAAACTGGCCTGGCACTCACAGCTAGGCCCCAGTATTCTCCCGTTGAACATTAACAACTTCCCAAAACATCAATATCCGGCAAAGCCACTCTATCACCATGATGAATCATGACAGAAACGAGACCACTGAGGTCTGACATCTAAACACAAACACTGTCCAACCACAAAAATGACCAAACATCTCTCTAATCTGGCGAATATAAATGACTGTGCTTCTTTACCAATTATGGCACTAGCCTCTCTAGTTTTTCCTCCTTCCACATAGGATTTATAATATACTCAATCACAGAATGACCTTTGCTTCCTGACAGCTTCCAATCTAGAGCAAAGTCCCACTTCTTTAAGTTATCCCTCGAATCACCTAACGTAAACCTACATCCTACGACCCCTTTCAAGCACCCTTTTACTGAGATGGCCCTTGGTCCCATGCAGTGCATTCTCCCTCGTTGCAACAAGTCAACCCAACACATTCAATTTCAGGTGTGTTCCTGGTTGTCCCTGGCTGCAGCGCATCGCTTCCTTCAATAGTACTCCTTGTGTACCCACTATGGGCCAGTGACCCTGACCTTGAGGAACTACCTTCTGGAACATTAGGGTTGGTGGAGATATAGGATATCATTTAATCCAACTAACTCTCCTTAGATGTAAGAGAATGCGGGCTCTGAGGTCTACTACCAGCATCACAGCCAGGACTAGATCTCCCGAGGTGGCAATCAGTGTTCTTTGAACCACACTTCAAAGTCCTCCCCTTATCCCACATCGATTTCTGAATTGTTTCCCACTTAACTTCCTGGTTATGACACAAGACACATTTTTATCACTTTTTGAACCTACTTTCCATGAAGCACTGCTCGTTTATCCTCTAACATTTTACTCTCAAAGGAGAAGTCATTGTACAAGCATAAACACTGAAAAAGCATCCCAAGGAATGCTGAAAGCTCATGCTGACATATACCCCTGTGTAAGACTGCAAGGGAATGAGGGATGAGGCACAGATTTGAAGTTAAGATTTCATTTCTTCTTAGATATTATAAGAAAATATAAATTGTGAAAACTGCAGGTCAATAAAGATTTTAAGGTGAGATCCAATCTTAGCAATTGCCAGTCACTTCCCTTTTTGGTGACAAAGACATTAAGTTGCTTGGGGAAACCATTTGAGCAATCCCTTTTATTATGTAGATGCAAGGTGAGTAGGACTTATTATTCTGGAGGAAGTTATAATTGAACATTCCCTGCTTGAGGAAGACAACTCTTTCCTCCAACCCACTGGGCGGGTGGATGGGATGGAAGGTGGGTGAGAGGGGAAATCTGTATAAGGAGGATTTCCTAAGAAGGAGGAATTGTGTGCCTAATACCTCTCTTTCAAAGTTCAAGATTATCAGAGCATCTCTGATGAATTAAGGTGGCCCTAATAGAGGTAAGACCTTAGGAAAGGATAATACCCCTTCTTCCACCCCATCCTTCTTGACGAGAAACTATTCAAGGGGGTGGGGGGAATGGCCTGGTCTAGACTCATGACCTGGGATCCACATGATGCCATGGTTATCTTAGGAGCGGGTGAATGTGGGCATGGTGTGCTGCTGGGAAAACAGTGGGCATACTATGGAAGGAGATGGCTACATATGTCATACGCATATGTGTGAGTTCCCAGGAGCTGTAACAAGTGAGGGGCTGGGGGAAGGTGAGTTTTGGCACAAAGTGTTCTTGCCTGCCCTGTGCCTTTCTCTCTAGAAGAAATATGTCAACCCGGGGCAAGAATCTGGGATGACCAAGTAAGAGAGGTTTATTCCAAATCTCTTCTCTTGGGACTGCTGGATTTCCAGTGAGTGGTGAATCAAGCCTCTGGGATCGTCTGTTGCCAGAGTGAGTGGCCTATTTTGCAGCAAGGTCAGGAGCAGCCAGGGCCAGCACTGGGCTTGTTGAACTTACCACAAAAGGAAATATCTAGAAAGGAGGGAAAAGGCATTCTCAAGATACCACAGAAAAGAGGGTCAAAGTCATAACAATTTTAACGTTAAACAGAGAAGCAACCTTCTGTTTTAAGCAATGCTGATGAAATATCTCAGCTACCTGAAAACAAAAGACGTGATTCCCTGCCTTGAGGACCTCACACTGCACAACAGCTCTAAGAGGCAAGTGTTACTGTGCCCAGTTTAAAGATAAGGAAACTGAGGCTCAGAAGATTAGTGTGCCCAAACACCCCATCTCTGGAAATGTTCCAGCCAGTCTAAGCTGACTGCCTCTTCTCTTGTGAATGCTGACCCCCTAAGGGGGATGGTGCATTTTTGTACCTGTCCACAGACAGAGCTCTCATACTATAGATCAACTACTTCCTTGGCTTTGGGTTTGTTTTTTTTCTTTGCGGTACGCGGGCCTCTCACTGCTGTGGCCTCTCCCGTTGCGGAGCACAGCCTCCGGACGTGCAGGCTCAGCGGCCATGGCTCACGGGCCCAGCCGCTCCGCGGCATGTGGGATCTTCCCGGACCGGGGCACGAACCCGTGTCCCCCGCATTGGCAGTCGGACTCTCACCCGCTGCGCCACCAGGGAAGCCCTTGGCTTTGGGTTTTATTAACGAAGCTTAAGTAAGTGTGAGATGCCCTGAGTAGCCCTTAGGTCACATGCGGCCCACTCCCCATTCCCGCTCCCCCACCTTGCACGCACAGGCGCACATCGCTGCCAGCACTGTGTTCCATGCTCGGGGAACATCGCGGGGCGGCCGCCTCACCTCAGCCACGTTCCTGGGAATGGTTCTCCACTGGCTGCAACAGGCAGGGCAGCAGCCCTGGACAACCTTCCACCTCTCTCAGGTGGTGGGCTTTATCTCCGCAGCCCACCAAGTTGCCCCAGCCTCGAGAAGCCTCAGGTGAGATGGCAAACCTCCAAAGTATGTTCTGCTATGGGGCGACCTGATGGGAAGTGCTGGTGTCTCTTCTCTGACATCCAGGGCACTGGCGCGCCCCAGTTTCCCTCAACTACAGCCTCCCGCATAAAATCTCCTCCTCCTCGCATGCAGAGAGGGCCCTCACGCGGTGCCTCTCGGGGAAAAGCAGGGCCTGTCCCACAAGAGAAAATTAAAGTTCACTTGGAGCCCATCTTATTGCGTAATTCTCAGGCCCCTGGAGACCAAAGAGAAGAGGATGTGCCTTCATCTTTTCTCCTTCTAGATTAGAGCGGCACTAAGTTTATTTAAGTTTATCTAACCTAATTCTTGGAATGGCTCTTTTTGGCAAACTTAACTGGATTTTCCTGGTGGTTAGTTCCCAGAACTGAACCCTGCGCTCTGGAAACAGGCCTAAAGTTCCGAAAATTCCCCTCCTAGTGCCTCTGGGTTCACCTCGCCCACTCCTTCCTCCTGACTATACCAGTTCCACTCTCACCTTGACCCTCAGCCCTCCTCCTTCACCAGCATTAGCCCCTCCTGGATTCACACACCCCCAGGCCAGTCTTTCCATCTTACCTGCACCGCCGCCCCCTAGAGGCACACAGCTTTGATCCTTCTATTGCACTTGCCCTTCCAAATGCCTGCCCACAGAAACAAACATCTTTCTAACTGCTCTCTTGGGATGATGCATGTTGTTGAGTTTGCTTATTGGCGCTTAATGGATCCACTACAAGTCAAGGGCACCTAACACTGGCCAGGAGAAACCCTCCCTCATGGGATTCTCTACTCCCCTCTAGCTCTCTTCCTTCACTGCTTCGCACAGCAGCTATTCCAGACCTCTACTTTCTCAAGCTCTCACCCCCGCTCTCCTACCCACCCACCCTGCCTGAACAGAGGACTCTCCATTGTACCGTTCTAGTAATGCACTCCCCTCTGCTCCCCTCTTATGACCTTTCTCTTCAAAAGAAGGAACTACTCTCCCATTTTAACCCTCCTCTGTGAACTTTCAACAGTCTCTCTCCTTAGTGGATTCCCTCCATTATTCCCACCCCACTCCTTCATCCCTTTATCTCCTTCATCTTAATCCACAAACTTACTTGCACTTCCTTAAAAAATAAGCCTCAAGATGTTTTTGTTTGTTTGTTTGTTTGTTTTGTGGGCCTCTCACTGTTGTGGCCTCTCCCGTTGCGGAGCGCAGGCTCCGGACGCGCAGGCTCAGCGGCCATGGCTCACGGGCCCAGCCGCTCCGCGGCACGTGGGATCCTCCCGGACCGGGGCACGAACCCGCGTCCCCTGCATCGGCAGGCGGACTCTCAACCACTGCGCCACCAGGGACGCCCAAGCCTCAAGATTTTGTTT
Source organism: Lipotes vexillifer (assembly GCF_000442215.2). Lineage (NCBI taxonomy): Eukaryota > Metazoa > Chordata > Mammalia > Artiodactyla > Lipotidae > Lipotes > Lipotes vexillifer. The sequence continues at coordinate 1,521,622 of NW_006773042.1, forward strand.
CTCCCTAAAACCTCCTTCCTATACCTCATCTTCCCTTCAGATTGTACTGTTAACATCGGGTTATGCATTTTTTTCCAACTCCTTTTCATTCCTGATTTTATTAACCTTTTAGTATATGCCCTTTCTTAAACCTGCCTCAGATACTGTCTGGAAGGAGGCAGGGATTTTAAATCTTCTTCCCTCCTTCACTACTTTAGTGAAGCTGATTTCCTCAAACTCGACCTATTGTGAGTTCTCAACAGTATCTCAGTTATCATTTCTCTTGACCTCTGAAAACCTGTTGATGGCTTTTTTGAAACTCAGTGACTCACCCTGTGGTCTCCATGAGTCACTGAGCTTCTGGCCTCAGTTACCTCAGGATACTATCTACAGCCTCTGGCCAAGCCAACACGATTACCAGTAATACCACCATGCTAGCTACTACGTGGTCATGAAGCAATAACTGCAGTAACATGTGTGAGCACGGAACTCACAGGTCAGGTACCGGGCCCTGGCAAAAGCTAGTACTTAAGGAAGAAGCAGTAGAAGTGGTCCTGGAAGGAAGCCAAGAGGAAGTGGCAGGGAAGTTGAAGTGAGCTGATAAAATGCAAATCTGATCACTCTACCCAGCTGTGTAAAATCCTTCCAACCTCTCCCTGTAGGTTTTAGGATAATTTCAAACTCCTTAGGCCAATCTCCTAAATGTGCTCTTTGCTCCAGCCATATGCTCTTGTATCTCTCTGCTCCAACATCCATTCTAATTATTATTATTATAATACACGTAACACAATAATATTATTATATACAATAATTTTTATTATTATTATTATTTTAAGAAGAGTGATGACAAAGGTAAGCCCAGTGGACAATCATTTCACACTGGGGTCAGGGACAGCTTCCCAGGGGCCAAGGGCAAGCTGAGTTTTATTTTTTGGGTTTTTTTGGCTGCGTTGGGTCTTTGTTGCTGTGTAGGGGCTTTCTCTAGTTGCGCTGAGCGGGGGCTACTCTTTGTTGCGGTGTTGCAGTGCACGGGCTCTAGGCACGTGGGCTTCAGTAGTTGTGGCATGTGGGCTCAGTAGTTGTGGCTCTTGGGCTCTAGAGCACAGGCTCAGCAGTTGTGGCGCATGGGGTTAGTTGCTCCGCGGCATGTGGGATCTTCCTGGCCCAAGGATTGAACCCGTGTCCCCTGCATTGGCAGGCGGATTCTTAACCACTGCACCACCAGGGAAGCCCCCAAGCTGAGTTTTGAAGGAGGAGAAACAGCCAGTTACAGGAGGAAGAGAAGTGGCATTCTACTGGAGGGGACATGTGCAAAAAGACCTGGCATCTTAAGGGCAGGGTGATGCTGGAAGGAGGTCAAACTGGACATGGCAGAGGGAAAGATGGGGAATACAATCATGTCACTGGAGGCTTGTGACAGAGGATTCTGTGACAGGGAAAAGCTGCTGAGATGCAGTGCCTGCCCAGAGTGATCCAGGCCCTGCCCTAGAGTGAGCAGGTTGAAAGAAATAAAAATTCCTAACACAGTTCCAACAACACAGCCAGTGGGCATCTGAGCTGGGATGTCTATGTTGAATAGAAACTCATCAGGCAGGGGAAGAATTCCTGACAGGTAAAATGAAAGAGCAAGTTTTACTCTTTGCTAATGGAATGGCAGGAAAGGAAAAAAAAAAAAAAAAAGCCAGAGGGACCGGGTCACTGGGTCACAGAAAGTCCTGGGCATGAGATAAAATGCTTTGACCTTATCCCGAGGCCACTGTTTACCAAAGTGTAGCAGGGGCAGCTCCACTGACTTCAGAGGATACACAGAGGAACCCATTTTCATAGTTACGTGTTTATTTAAAGAGTATTAGGAGGAAATGCAACTAGCATATTATATACTTCAGATTTCACAGATATTACTGCTCAGGAAAAGCCTAAGTAAAAAAAAAAATGATTTGATCTAAATCCTTTGAAGACAACTATTAAGTAAACAGTAGTACAGATGGTTTGCAGATATGGAGACATTTGGAAAGGAAGTGAATGACCAAGGCTTGAGAAGCACCGCTAGACAACACCCAGGGCTCCAGCAGGGAAGAAGCCTGGCCAGGTCTTTAGTTTAGAAAGATTGCTGTGGAGCCAAGTAGGGAAGGTCAGGAAGAGATAGGACCGACTAGAAACAAAGGCTCTGTGGAGAAGGCAACAACGGTGATCCAGCCATGAGATGATCAAAGCCAGAGCCCAGGCAAGGCAGTGGAGATGGGGAGAAGGTTGCCATCCACACTCCTTCAGGCACAAAAATAATCCCTACCCATCCAGCAACTGGTAATACCGAAACCCAGCACTCAAGCTTTGTTCAGGTTTTCTGTCTAACTACAAATTTGGGCTTAATCAGATTTCTTCATAAGCCTCAAGGCTCCTTTAGAGATTCACCCCAAAGGAGACACCATATTCAGGCTACAAATCCCCATTTAGCAGATAAAGTTGTCATCTCTGAAGAAGACAATTTTTGAAGGTAAGTGATAAACGTCCTCAGAAGGCAGCAGGCTTACCTTAGAGGCAACAAAGCACTGCCAATTACAGGAAAGGAAGCAACGGCAGCAGTAACAACTAACTTTTATTTAGTGCACGGAAAAGCTCATTTGTTTCTCACGATAACCTCATGAGGTAGCCACCGTAATTATCGGTCTTATTTAAAGGTGGAAGAAACAGATGCTTACACAGATTAACTAACTTGCCCAAGGCCACACAGTATGTTAGGGGCGGCCCTGGTATTAACCTCAGGTCAGTTTGTGGTCCCAACCAATATACTTCACCATTTCCTTTATGGTCAGTCCCTCTGTCCTGGTTTTACTATTTCATAAAAGCCCATCACTGACAAAGCTGTAGGGTTGAGGGATATAAAAACTGATGACAAATCTGAGTTGATGCTTGGAACAAAACATTATTCTAACTATTCATAGATTAGGTGTATGGGTTTTAGGTATGATTATAATCTATGCTATCAAACAAGACTACTAGTTATGGTGGGATTTTATTTACTGTTGCTTCCCCCCCGCCTTTTTTTTTAACATAATTGTGAGGTAAAGCACAAAAAGCACACATTTCTAAGTTAAAGACCTGACCTCTCATGTTGGTGCCACTTGTTATCAGCTGGAAGCTTAGAGAAAGGTCCTTAATCTCCCTGAGCTTCTAAAATGAAGATAAGAAAACCTAGCTCCTCATATAGGTATCTGGAACATTAAATGTGTAAGTTCATTCTACTTTTGAACACATCTTTCAGAAAGTTGCTTCCGTGTGATTCTCTAAAATCCTGCTACCACATAAACCAACAAACTTGACCAAAATGACCCAGAAGCAGTTAGGCACTCTTGTCTTATCAAAGGTCACCTGACCGGTAAGAAAAGAAATTGGGGCAATACACAGCAAGATATAACCCCTAAATCACTCATTTGATTTCAAAACTATAAGCAGGAACCACTAAATAACTTAATAACTATTTCATTAAAAATATACTTCAGAGTACATTATGGCACAGAGAACAGGAAATAAGATAAGGAAAGGGAAGGAGAGAGAAAGAATGTGACCTAGAGAGTACTGAACTATATACGTATGCGGTCCCACTGTTTACTTGTATTGATTGTAAATTAAAGATATTTCAATGCACTTTGGCCTAAAACCTTCCCAGGCTCCTCCATTCTGAATACAGCCAGAGAAACCCAATAAGGCAAAGCACTCTTGACCACAGAGGTCGTTACTAGAAAACTATCACCTTTTAAAACCCACCCTCGGGCTCCCCTGGTGGCGCAGTGGTTGGGGGTCCGCCTGCCGATGCAGGGGACACGGGTTCGTGCCCCGGTCCGGGAAGATCCCACATGCCGCGGAGCGGCTGGGCCCGTGAGCCATGGCCGCTGAGCCTGCGCGTCCGGAGCCTGTGCTCCGCAACGGGAGAGGCCACAGCAGTGAGAGGCCCGCGTGCCGCAAGAAAAAGAAAAAAAAACCCACCCTCAGCGGCCTGACCCAAGGTCCTTATACGAAAGGGGTCATTTTAGGGACTTCCTTGTCAGTCCAGTGGTTAAGACTCCGTGCTTCCACTGCAGCAGGCACATGTTCGATCCCTGGTTGGGGAACTAAGATCCCTCATGCCACGTGGCGTGGCCAAAAAAAAAAAAAAAGGGGGGGGGTTATTTTACTTGCTTGTAAGGCCCCTTCTGGAGCCAATATACTACAACTCCAGAGGAAATCAACGGTTAGTAATGCCCTGATGTAATGCCCATTCTTAAAGGTTCTTTGTGTGTCTATGAAAAGAAAACATTATTTAAAAAGCACCAACTAAATAAGCTTTGTTCTAGTTCACCAAAAATAATAGGAATCTTTTGAGAATCACTATCAAAACAAAAGTTATAGCTACAAAAAGGATCACTCAAAAATAAGTAAAAACTGGGACTTCCCTGGTGGCCCAGTTGTTAAGACTCTGCACTCTCAGTGCAGAGGGCCTGGGTTCGATCACTGGTCAGGGAACTAGATCCCGCATGCCTCAACTAAAGATCCCGCATGCTGCAACGAAGACCCGGCGCAGCCAAATAAATAAATATTTAAAAGAATAAGTAAAACCCAAAAGTTTATGTTAATATCAAGGCTGGAGGCCTTCAGCTGGCAGCCTGTGCCTTGCATTCAGCAGCAGATGGGTGCTTTTTAGACTGCTCACCATTTTTTTTTTCTTAAATTAAACAGTGGCTAACACCATAAAACCAGGGAGATTTGACACACATAATCCACAATTCAATTTCTTTTGAAAAAGATGGGAAGATGTAGCAACACCAGGCTCACGTTCCTACATAACAGCATTAGGTTGGAGGTCGCGAGTTACTGAGCAGCTGATTCCCAGAGCAGGTGGTTAACACTGGCCCCTGAGCTTCCCTCCCTCCATCCTTCCATCTGGCCCCTGAAAATATTTAGGTTGCAATAATCACTGTTTCTGCATACTTACTCCCAAACGCTATGTGCAGCACCCATCGGCAGCGACTAATTATCCTGCAGTGGAAACAGGCGACAAGCTACTCTCCAGAGCACTGGCGCTCACTCCTCCACCAGAAAGCACAGCCACGACAGTAGAGCACTCGCTTAAAAAGGGGATTATTTTTTCATGTGCTTAGGTCTGACTGTAGAGTCACTGATTAACTCAAGGCATTTGCCAAAGCTGGTTAGTGAAGTTACTGATGGGTGGCTGCCTAACAAGGTGCTTCTGGAAAATGATGATGAATTTCTAGAACTTTAAGTCAGTGAATCAAAGGTAAAATGACCAGGAAAAGAATGAGAGGAAGCAAGATCACTTCAAACCATTTTAAGAAAAGTATTAAAAAAAAAGTATTAAAAAAAAAAGAAGTGAGAATATTTATATAAGCAACTAATAATCCTATCACTTATATTTGTTCAGTAGTTTCCTCAAACTTAGAACTTGTGTTAAACACAAAGAGAGAAAGATAACTCCTTTAAGGAATTATTTTGGAGACCTTTTTGAATTTTGTCTTTATTAGTGACATCATTATAACATCATTATAAGACTACAGTATGACATAAAAATCACCAGGTTTGTATTCTGAAACATACCTGGTTTGGCTAAGTATGGCCTAAGTTGTTCTAGAAAGTATAGTACTTTAAAGATTATTCAGCACTATGGTCTTCTTGTCACTGACAGTTATTAAAGATTTCAATTTAGCTCTGATCCCATTAAAAGATAACTTTTGATCAGAAAATCTAGCGTTAACTCTGGTTAAAGATTTCATGGTAGAAAACTAGGTCAGTCTGTGATTCCTTTAATTCACTCTTTTTTCTCTAAGGAAAATGTTAAGAGCACTTTGCTTTGTCTTCATGAGGGTCCTTAGGACTTGGCTATCTTCCCATTGTAAAGTAAGTTTAATAGGAGAATCAATTTTTTTAACGATTTTACTTCTCCTTAACAAAAGTAATGCATGCTCACTAAATGCATGCAGATAGAATACTTAACGGCAGAGAAGGATACTCTTAAGTAAAAGCAGTTTACAAGAGTGTGTGTATACCTATACATACACAATTGTATACATATACACTATCGTTACATTAATCCATGCATAGAAAAAGGCTGAAAGGCTACAAAAATAAAGATAAATTGTAGTTATCTTTGTGTAACAAAATTATAAACTTTTTGTTATCTTTTTGCTTTTTTATATTCTTCTAAATACTATATGAAGTCTATGCATTATTTTAATTATAAGTGATAAGTTATTTAAGCATTTTTATCTATTAGACTATAGGCTAATTTATTCATGCACCCATCCAACTAACATTTAGGAATATATTATATTCTAGACCTTATGCTGTTTCTAGGACACAGTGTCATAAGACTTGGTCCCTGTCCTCAGAAGGTTAAAGTCCAGGAGGAAAAAGCCACAAGTAGTCCACATTTGTAGAATGTAGTAAGTGTTATGATAGAGGTGAAAGTATAGGGGAGCAGCATCTAAACCAGACAGGGGAAGTTCTTAGAGATGATATTTGAACTAGTTTGTGCACTTAGGTGGGCACCCAAGCAAGCAGCTAGTAAGTCTGATTCATGTTTCTTAATACTGAAACACAGAAGGGTCATAATGGGAGCAAGAGATCCTAGAGATGTTAAATGGATAGAATAAGCTGGATGTGGTGACTGAGCAATGTGGGGAGATGACTGAGAAGCAAGATTATGCCCATGTTCTGGCTTTGGGGACTGAAAGGCTGGTGGTACCAGTTACTGTGATGGAGAAAACAGGAAGCAGGAGTTAGGGGGACAGTGGCAGGGACAAAAATGGAAATAAGGGGACTTCCCTGGTTAAGACCTCGCGCTTCCACTGCAGGGGGCGCGGGTTCGATCCCAGGTCAGGGAACTAAGATCCTGCGTGCCGCGGGTAAGACCGAAATCCTAAGGAAAAAGAACAAAATTTTTCTTAAAAAAAAAAGGAAATAACAAGCCCAGTTTAGGGCATGATCTGTTTTGAGTTTGTTTGATCCATGGATGATCCAAATATTGAAGGTTACTAGGTATATATGTGTTTGGAGCTCAGTAGAAAGTTCTAGACTAAAGATAGCTGGAAATGTTTGGCACATAATAAAAAGAATTAGGTGCAGGCAATTGTATATACAATGAGGAAGAGAAAGAGTCATTTAAAGGGTAACATTTAATGAAGAAACAAACTAGGAAGGGATGATAGAAGGAAAGAAGGCATTGAAGAAATGAGGGATGGTCAATGGAGTCAAATGCTGCAAAACAAAGTCAAATAAGAACAAAGTAACGCCCATTTGTTTATCACAAATGGGAGAATGCCTCGCAGATTCACCAATCCAAAGCAGCAGGATGCTCAGGGAAGGACCTGGGTACTTTGTATGTTTAAAGGCTTCTAGATGAGTTTATTACAACGCTAAGTTTGGCACCCATTGATCTAAGCCATAAAGTCTTTGTTAATGCCATATACTTTCATATCTGTGAAACAGAATACACTCCACCACAGGCTTCAGTCCCCAACAGGCCTGAATCTAGAAACTGGGGATGAACCACTCCTGTGAGGGGAAAAGGTGCCGGACTTCACTTCCTCTCCCCAGTGCCTCAGTACCTGAGGGTTTTTCCCCTGTCAAGTGCAGGCTGGGAAAGGGCTGTAACTGTCAGTCTAGAGAGGGATCACTGCAGGGTGTACTGTTTGGGGAAACAAGGATTTACGCAGGTAGAGAAAAGAAGGGAACCACCTGAATTCGAGAATATAGTATTTTTAGAGGTGCCAAGCTAGAAAGGTCCTAGACTTACTGCGAAAAGCCCATAAAACGACTAATTCCAGTAAAACCCCAGATTCAGGCAGATCAAGAAAAAGCTAGAAAGGTAGGTCAGTCTTCAAAGAGCTTTAAAAACCAACAAGGGGTTTAGACTTGAATCCTGAAGGCTTAAGATATTTGGGGGGCAATGTGACAAGATCAAAATATCTTTTTACAAGATGTGGCCATAAGGTACAAAATAGATTTTAAGCGGGGGGGACTTCCCTGGTGGTCCAGTGGTTAAGAATCCACTTTCCAATGCTGCGGACGCAGAGTCAATCCCTGGTCAGGGAACTAAGATCCCACAAGCCATGGAGCAACTAAACCCACGCGTCACAACTACTGGGCCCACGCACCACAACTAGAGAGAAGCCCGCACACCGCAACGAAGATCCCGTGCGCCGCAACTAAGATCTGACGCAGCCAAATAAATATTAAAAAAAAAAAATAGATTTTAAGGGGAGTAACTAGAGAAGCGGAAATTACAGCTTACGCATAAAGTGCTGTGTTCACAGTAATAGTCATATAAAATAAGGTACCTGGATCTGCAGAAGATGGAATATTATGTGGTTTTTTGTTTGTCTGTCTGATTTTGGTCAGATAACCACTGTAGCACATAAAAGTTCATTCTAATAATGAGCCAATGCTAGAACCAGCCTGAACTAAGTTAAGACATCGCGTATCAGAGAAAGGACATTTTAGTCAAGCTCTTTATTTCCATACAATGTTCTGATTAGACTACTTCAGTTCAATTAATGAGCACCCATAGAGTATCACCCATAAAATGCCAGTCACTTCCTCTCCCCATAACCGCTGAAATATATCTAGCCAGACGGAAGGCCCGTAATCAAAGTCCGAGTTGAATAAATTTGAGGATACTGCAAATTTTCATTCCCTCGCTAGCCAAGAAATGACTTTAACTGTAACAAGTATCCCTTTCCCACTCCCATTTCAGTGATTTGTTAGCCCAAAGAGTATAATCAACACAGTTTCGACTACTTGCTCTGGAAAATGGTTATGAGAATGGGATTTGAAATCAAAATGATTTGAGTATAAATCCTGGATTTGATGTTTGCCAGTTTGAACAAGATGTTGAAACTCAGTGCGTCCCAGTTTTTGTATTTGTAAAATGGGGAATAACGCCACATGGCTCACAGAACTATCATGAGTATTAAGTGAGATAACCCATGCAAAATAGCAACCAGAGTACCACGACCAGCTCAGAGTCAAGGAGGGTTATCGAGTGCCCTGCCTGCCCTCTTGGCTCTCTGACTTAGAGCTGGGGAAATGGATAGTTCAGCTGGTGAGTTAGTTTCTTTGCTACTCCCCTTTGAGTTTCTAAGAGTGGCAATCCTACTTTAGAGGATGAAGATATCGTAAAAGCATCTTTGTAAAGGTAGGTGCTCAACCAGAATAATCTGATGCATTTTACAAAGTTGCAATTCAAGCACCAGAATTATATAAAGGTCCAAAGATGCTTAGACCCATAGTTTGAAAATGAATAAGATTTCAGATAGATAGCACATCATGAAAAGCTCAGTACTCATGACTTTCAGAATTTATTCTAAATATTCCAAAACTAAGACAGAATATTTTTTAAAGACAAAAGGAAAATACAAAGAAGAGTTGAAAGGTAGATCCTGACTAGGATCTGACATCAGCCAGTCCCTCCTAACAATGTAAGATAGCTTTGATGGACAAAAGGTTACATAAAGGGTCTTTGTGTCTTTGGCTGCTACTTCTAGAAATGTGAAAAAGGGAAATAAATCTCAATTTGTATTTACTATAGTATAAAACCAACAAAGATTGGACTAAAATGGTCTCTAGATAGATAGATAGAGATATCCAAGTATCTCATAAAATTAAAATGTGATTAGAGACAAATTTTTTTAAAAAATCAATTATATTCCATTATATCAGTACAAGGAAAAACAGTAAAGAATAGAAAATAAAATTAAGAAATTCCTACAAAATCCTATTTAGAAAACAGTAACTATGAGCATGAAACTCTAGATAGAGCTAAGAACTAGCAATGAAACATATTTAATATGAAATACTTATTACTTACTTATCCATGGGATGAGCTTTCCGCTGAATATCTTTGGGGAAATGCTGACCTAAAGAAAAGGCACCCTTCCTAAAAATGGGGGCTTGAACACTTGGTTCTACTCTTTGAGGTAGGCAACCATGGAGAACCCTGGAGAGAGAATACACACACTTGCAGGAAGTACCTACTGCTCACAAATTGGATCTGAGAAATATGCATATGACATGGATAGCACCTTTTAAAAGGACAGACACCTGTGTGCTCATGGGTACATAACTTAAATTTTGTAAGTATTAAAAAAAAAATCCCAACCATTACAAAGTGCTTGGGAACTTCAGTTATTCTTGACATTATCTAAGGAAATACCACGCTTTCTAAAACAGAATCAACTTAACATATATGATGAGTTTACTCTAAATGTGGGCAGGCACAAAATGTTAATTATCCCACGTAAAACAAAGGGCTTGTTGATCTCAATTAGAAACAGGTTACAGAAACATGGTATTTTAGGGCTTCCCTGGTGGCGCAGTGCTTGAGAGTCCGCCTGCCGATGCAGGAGACGCGGGTTCGTGCCCCGTTTCGGGAAGATCCCACATGCCGCGGAGCGGCTGAGCCCGTGAGCCATGGCCACTGAGCCTGCGCGTCCGGAGCCTGTGCTCCGCAAATAGGAGAGGCCACGACAGTGAGAGGCCCGCATAACGCAAGAAAAAAAAAAAAAAAAAAAAAAAAAAAAAAGAAACATGGTATTTTAGATAATTTTTAACAAATATATATTACAAAATATAAATATCAAGGTATAAATTAATTTCTCATTAAAAGAGTCACACAGAATAAAAATCCTCAGGCCACTACTGACTTGACTCCATAACAAACGTTATAAAACAAGTGTTCACTCAACTTTAAAATAAAACATTTAAAAAGCTACATTTGCTTCCTTTCTCTTCTACCAAATGGATAAAGAATCATACCACTTAGATTTCCCAGTATGTGGGGCAAAGGGCACTCATGCTGGTGGAGTATAAATTGCCCCACACTTTCATGTGCAACCTGTATTTAAACACCTTAAATGTATCCTTTGGTTTGGTAAGACAACCTGAAGAATTTTACAAAGGTGTTTAATACAGCATTGTTTATAACAGAAAAAAAACTGGAATAACCTTATATACAAAGCAGAAACATAATTAAATCAACCAGGAAACATAATGGGGGCTACTAATTATATTGTTCATATACATATAATAGTGTAGTAGTACATAATGTGGAAAATATGCATAACATATTAAGTGGGGAAAAAACCAAATTGCAAAATAGATTCTACCTTCCTCTCCCCTCCTGCTTATCTGTATGTTCAAGTGTTGCTAAAACTATCTTAGCATAATTATTTTCAAGTTTAAACACATTTAAAAATACCCACGGGCTCTCTCTTTCCCCCTTCCCCTCTCTTATTAGTTTACTTATTACACAAATCACACTAACCAATTAATTCATCTTGGATTAAACATTTATACATGATTTGGTAAATTCTACATAATTCCCACTGTTAACTCCATTTCCATCTTATTTATTTTAGAAGTTGGATATTATGAAATCAATTATTATGAAACATTTCAGAGATTGAGGCCATAAATAATTGAAAAAAAGAAAACTTTTAATTTGAATAGGAATTATTGGTTCTTTCTAAGAAAGGAAATATCTCAGTGTTAAGAAAGGAAAAAAGACAATTGTATTTTTTATATAGAAGAGTATCCAAATGTTTGGAATACAATCTATATTGTCTCTAGAAAGTGCAAGGAACTGTTTTCACAAGATCCTCAGGGTAGGTTCCCAGTCTTACTTATTTATAACTAGCCCATTGCCTGCCAGGACGTACACACTCAGTAATTGTGCATCTATGATCTAGTTTACTTAACCCTCACCATGACCCGTTTTTCAAATTAGGAAATCATGTTTCAAATGGATAATGTATCTCATTCTAGGGCCCACAATTCCTAGGGATTCTCATTCATCTCAGTCCAATTTGGGGGCTCATTATTCCATTGGCCAGAGCAGGGCAATCCAAGGCTCCATACCTCTTCCAGGGCAGGACACAATTCTGTCTTCTTAGACATCAGATAGCTTCTGGCACAGGCTCGCACAAAGTAAAGGTGCAAAAAATAGATGCTTGTCAATAACAACAACCTTATTGCCTGTGGTACTTTATCAATTTAGGATTATCTTCCCGATAAAATATTCCTTTAGGAGCAATAGTGTTGGGTTTTTTTGTTGTTGTTGTTTTGTTTTCAAATCGAACTATAACTTACAATATTATATTAGTTTCAGGTGTACAACATAGTGCTTTGGTGTTTTATACATTAGGAAAGGATCACCACAGGAAATCTAGTTACCATTTGTCACCATACGAAGTTATCTATTGTAGATTTCCGATTTGTGGTTACCATGGGATTCATGTATGTTGACCTATAACTACATTTACTCGTTTTAAGCAGGTAATCATTTAAGTTCCAACACATTCTAAAAGATCTACATTTTTACCCCCCGCCATTTTGTGTTTTTGATGTCATGTTTTACATCTTCATGTTTATCCTGCTTATCACTGCTTATTGTATTTATAGTTGATTTTACAATTTTTTGTCTTTTAATCTTCTTACCGGGACTTCCCTGGTGGCACAGTGGTTAAGAATCCGCCTGCCAATGCAGGGGACACGGGTTCGAGCCCTGGTCTGGGAAGATCCCACATGCCGCGGAGCACCTAAGCCCGTGCGCCCCAATGCCTGAAGCCTGTGCGCCTAGAGCCCGTGCTCTGCAATAAGAGAAGCCACTGCAATCAGAAGCCCGCGCACCGCAACGAAGAGTTGCCCGCACTCGTCGCAACTAGAGAAAGCCTGTGCACAGCAACAAAGATCCAATGCAGCCACAAATAAATGAATAAAATTAAAAAAAATGTTCCTACTGGCTTATTTCAGTGGTTGATCCACAGCCTTTACTATATATTTGTCTTTACTAGTGGGATTTTTCCTTTTCTATAAATTCTTCTTGTTGAAGCTTTTTCTCTTCCAACTTAGAAAAGATCCTTTGACATTTGCTTTTAGAGTTGGTATAGTATTTATGAACTCCTTATCTGAGAAGTTCTTTATCTCTCCTATTCTGAATGACAATCTTGCCAAGTAGAGTACCCTCGGTTGTAGGTTTTTCTCTTTTAGCACTTAAAATTTACAACGCCACTCCCTTCTGGCTTGCAAAGTTTCTGCAGAGAAATCAGCTGATAGGCTTATGGGGATTACTTGTACATGACTCTTTTTCTCTTGCCGCCTTTAGAATTCTCTCTTTAAGTTTTGCCATTTTAATTACGATGTGTTGGTGTGGGGTCTCTTTGGGTTCATTTTGTTTGAGACTCTCTGTGCTTCCTGTATCTGGATATATGTTTCCTTCTTCAGGTTTGGGAAGTTTTCAGCCATAATTTTATCAAATACATTTTTGACCCTTTTCTCTCTCTTCTCCTTCTGGGACCCCTATAATGTGAATGTTAGTATGCCTGGTGTTGTCCCAAAGGTCCCTTAAACTGTTCTCATTTTTTTCTTTTTGCTGTTCTGATTGCATGATTTCCATTATTCTATCTTCCAGATCACTCATGTGTTCTTCTGTACCACCTTGTCTGCTGTTACTTCCTTCTAGTATGTTTTTCATTTTAGTTATTGTAATTCTTCAGTTCTGACTGCTTTTTGTTTTCTAGTTCCCTGTTAAAATTCTCACTCTGTTCATCCATTCTTTTCCCTAGTTCAGTTAGCATTCTTATTACTAATGTTTTGAACTCTTTATCTGGTAAATTATTTATCTCTGTTTCATTAGTTGTTTTTTCAAGGGAGTTTTCTTATTCTGTTGTTTGAAACAACTTTCTCTGTCTCTATGAAATTAGGTCAAACAGTTACCTATCCCGGTGTTGATGGGATGCCCTTGTGTGGAAGCATACCGACACAGTCTGCATGTGGCTTTGGTGGGAGAGCTAGACATGAAATGAGCACAGGTCATGTCTTTCCCCAGGGTGTGCTGGCGGCTCTCACCTTGGTGGGAGGTGGAGCTGGCGATGGAAGCAACAGAGCCAGAGCCAGGTGTGAGCTGGGGCTTCTCCTGTGCTCAGTGGCTGACACTTCCTCACTGGGGGCAGGGGCAGGTCCCAAGGTGCTGAAGCAGAAGCACTGAGGTTCAGGTTTGAGCTGGTTCTGTTCCCTCTAAGTGTGTGCTCTCCCTGCTCCCAGCATTGGCACCTTTGCCCCAGAGGAGCAAGAGGCTGAAGCGGGCACCTGGAGTGGGCCGGGGCAGCTGCTGGGGCAGTCCCATTATGCCAGTCAGCGCTCCAGACCACACAAAATCTGCTGGCTCCATGAGCACCAGGGAATGGCTCCGCTTTCTGCATTCAGAGGCAGTGCCAGGTCCAAGCTGGCTCCTTCCCCACAACTGTGCGCTCTCCTCGGCAAGAGCAGCCTTAGCCCTAGCGGGGAGCTGCATCAGAGAACAAGAGCGGCCCAGACATGCACTGAGGTGGTCATGGGAAACTGCCCATGGGAAACCAGTCAGCATCCTGGGCAGTTTCATCCTGAGCAGTTTCAGTCTGCTTCCTCGGCCTTGTTTCAGGAGAAAGCAAGTGTGTGCATGCTCTTCAGGAGCAGAGTCTAAGCTCCTCGCAGCCCCCCTGCTATTACCACTGGTCTTCAAACAAGCCAAGGGGTATCATCTTCCCTGTACTGGACCCCAGGGCAGGGGCACCCAATATGTGGTTCAAACCGCTCACTCCTCAGGGAGGATCTCCCAGCCCACATAATCTCCTTCCTTTTCTGTGTCTCCTCCTAGAGGCACAGGTCCTGACCTGATCGTTTCTCTTCCCTTCCTGACTTTGTGTGGATCACTTTTTACAGCCTTGGTTGTACAAGAGTCTTTCTGCCAGTTTCCAGTTTGTTTTCAGTGAGAATTGCTCTACATGAAGATGTATTTTTGATGTGTTCGTGGGGGGAAGATGAGCTCAGTGTCTTCCTACTCCATCATCTTGATCTTTAAAATTACTACACTATTATTGACTATATTCCCTGTATTGTACATATATGCCAGGACTTATTTTATACTTGGAAGTTTGTACCTCTTAATCCCCTTCACTTATCTTGCCAATCCCCATGGCAACCATCCAGTTTGCTTTCTGTATCTGTGAGTTGGTTTCTGTTTTGTTGTTTGTTCATTTGAATTGTTTTTTAGATTCCATATAAGTGAAATCATACAGTATTTATCTTTCTCTGTCTTACTTATTACACTTAGCATAACACACTCTAGGTCCATCCATACTGTTGCAAATGACAAGATTTCATTCTTTTCTATTATGGCTGAGGGATATTCCATTGTGTTTCTTCCTTACCCATTCATCTATCGATGGACACTTAGATTGCTTCCATACCTTATTGTAAATAATGCTGCAGTGAACAATGGGATGCATATATCTTTTTGACTTAGTGTTGTTTTCTTCAGATATATACCCAGACGTGGAATTGCTAGACTGTGTGGTAGTTCCTTTTTTAATTTTTTGTGGAACCTCCATACTGTTCTCCATAGTGGTTGTACCAATTTGCTTTCCCACCAACAGTGCATGAGACTTCCCTTTCTCCATATCCTCACCAACACTTGTTACTTCTTGTCTTTTTGATGACAGCCATTCTGACAGGTGTGAGGTAGTATCTAATCATGATTTAGAATTTATTTATTTATTTTTGGCTGTGTTGGGTCTTTGTTGCTGTGCGCGGGCTTTCTCTAGTTGCGGTGAGCGGGCATCTCATTGCGGTGGCTTCTCTGGTTGCAGAGCACGGGCTCTAGATGCTCGGGCTTCAGTAGTTGTGGCGCACAGGCTTAGTTGCTCCACGGCATGTGGGATCTTCCCAGACCAGGGCTCAAACCCGTGTCCCCTGCATTGGCAGGCAGATTCTTAACCACTGCGCCACCAGAGAAGTCCTCTAATCATGATTTTGATTTGCATTTCCCTGATGATTAGCGATTTGAGCATCTTTTCACATGCCTGTTGGCCATCTGTATGTCTTCTTTGGAAAAATGCTTATTCAGATCCTCTGCCCACTTTTTCTTTTTTCTTTTTTGTGGTATGCGGGCCTCTCACTGTTATGGCCTCTCCTGCTGCAGAGCACAGGCTCCGGACGTGCAGGTTCAGCGGCCATGGCTCACGGGCCCAGCCGCTCCGCATCTGCCCACTTTTTAACTGAAATTTTTTTTGATACTGAGTTGTATGAGTTCTTTATGTTTGAGTTCTTCATGTGTTTTGGATATTAATCCCTTATCAGACATATAATTTGCAAATATCTTCTCCCTTTCAGTAGGTTGCTTTTTCATTTTGTTGATCATTTCCTTCACTGTGCAAAACCTTTTTAGTCTGATGTAGTCCTATTTGTTTATTTTTGCTTCTGTTGCCCTTGCCCAAGGAGGCATATCCAAAACAATACTGCTGAGACCGATGTCAAAGAGCTTATTGCCTATGTTTTCTTCAACGAGTTTTATGGTTTCGGGTCTTACATTTACATCTTTAATCTATTTTATTTTTGTATGTGGTGTAAGAAAGTGGTCCAGTTTTCCCAGCACCATTTATTGAAGAGACTGTCCTTGCCCCCATATTCTTGCCTCCTTTTTTGTAAATTAATTGACCATAAAAATGTGGGTTTATTTTGGGGCTCTGCATTCTGTTCCATTGATCTATGTATGTTTGGTGCCAGTATCATACTGCTTTGATTACTATAGCTTTGTATTATAGTTTGAAATCAGGGAGTATGATGCCTCCAGCTTTATCTTCTTTCTCAAGATTGCTTTGGTTATTTGGGGGGTTTTGTGGTACCATACAAATTTTAGGATTATTTGTTCTATCTCTATGAAAAACACCATTGGAATTTTGATACGTATTGCATTGAACCTGTGGTATGGATATTTTAACAATATTATTCCAATCCATGAGCATGGGATAGCTTTCAATTTATTTGTGTTTTCCTTGATTTCTCTCGTCAGTGTCTTATAGTTTTCAGCATTTAGGTCTTTTACCTCCTTGGTTAAATTTATTCCTAGGCATTTTATTCTCTTTGATACAATTGTAATTGGAATTATTCTCTTAATTTCTTTCTGCTAATTCATTATTAGCATATAGAAACAACTGATTTTTGTATTCTGCAACTTACTGAATCATTTATTAGTTCTAAGAGGTTTTGTTGTTGTTGTTGTTGGACTCTTTAGGGTTTTCTCTATGTGATATTGTGTTATCTACAAATAGTGACAGTTTTACTTCTTCCTTTCTGGATGACTTTTCTTTTTCTTGTCTGATTGCTGTAGTTAGGACTTCCAATACTATGTTGAATAAAAGTAGCAAGAGTGGGTATCCTTGCCTTGTTCCTGATCTTAGAGGAAAAACTTTTCAGCTGAAGTGAGTCTTTTGTATGCAGCATATAGACAGGTCTTGTTTTATCTACTCAGCCACCCTGTGTCTCATGATTGAAACATTTACTGCATTTATATTTAAGTGATTATTGATTTATATTGATTTATATTTAAGTGATTATTGATAGGCGCCATTATTATTGATTATTGCCATTTGGCTCATTGTTTTCTGGTTGTTTTTGTAGTTCTTCTGTCCCTTTCTTCTTCTCTTGGTCTCTTCCCTTGTGGTTCAGTAATTTTCTTTAATGCTATGTTTGGGTTCCTTTCACTTTATTTGCTTGTATCTATTGTAGGTTTTTGTTTATGGTTACCATGAGGTTCATACATATTGACATGTGTGTGTATGTACATGTATATACATATGTATACATATGCATACACACACATGTACATATACATGTGTATATAGTTTATTTTAAGCTGATAGTCATGTAAGTTCAAACATATCCCAAAAGCACTACATTTTTACCACCCCCTCCATGCATTGTTTTATGACATCCTATTTTACCTTTTATTTTGTGTATACCTTAACCATTTATTGTAGCTACAGTTGATTTTACTCCTTTTGTCTTTTAATCTTCACAGAAGCTTTTTAAGTGGTTAATCCACTGCCTTTACTATATATTTGCTTTTATCAGTAAGATTTTTTTCTTTCATATATATTTTTATTTCTAGTTATGGTCTTATCTTTTCTGTTTAAAGAAGACCTTTTAACACTTCTTGTAAGACCTGTTAGTTCAGTAGTGATGAGCTCCTTTAGGTTTTGCTTGTTTGCTCTGTATCTCTCCTTCAATTCTGAATGATAAACTTGCCAGGTAGAGTATTCTTGATTTTAAGTATATTTCCTTTCTACACTTTAAACATATCCTGCCACACACTGTGGCCTGCAAAGTTTCTGTTGAAAAATCAGCTAATATCTTATGGGGCTTCCCTTGTATGTGACTAGTTGTTTTTCTCTTGCTGCCTTCAAAATTCTTTAACTTCTGCTTTGTTAATTATATCTTGGTATGTATCTCTTTGGGTTCATCTTGTTCGGGACTCTGTGATTCCTGGACTTGGATGTCTGTTTCTTTCCCCAGGTTAGGAAAGTTTTCAGCCATTATTTCTTCAGAAAAGTTTTCTGCCCCTTTCTCTCTTCTTTTTCTGGGACCCCTATTATGCAAATGTTAGTGCATTTGATATTGTCCCAGAGGTCCCTTAAACTACCTGCACTTAAAGTTTTTTCTTTTTGCTGTTCTTATTGGATAATTTCCACTATATTATGTCTTCCAGATCACTGATCCATTCTTCTGTATCATCTGATCTGCTGTTGATTAGGAACAATAGAGAGGAATAGTGAAACATGTTTGTGAACTTTCGTCAACAGGAAAACATTAAGGAGCTGCAGTGCATTGCATGAGCCAAAGAGACCTGCCCATGAGAGTACACTGTCACACAGAAGGTCTATGAGAGCAACTTAGGACCTAGAAAGAAAGCCACTGCTAGGGCGACTTCACTCTGCTGCTGAAACTCCAATGATATGAAGACCCATTAAATAGAAAGGCAAGAAGAAATGCTCAGTTTGATGTAGCAAGGGAATCCAGAAATTATCATCAGAGTGAGAAAAGCACTGCACGCCACTTCCTAGCTCCTTAAGGACTTCGTTGAGCTTAAAGTCCTGAAGAATTTCATAAATTGGAAATAAAAATGAACTTTTATTTCTTGTGCACTTGGAGTTCTGGGTGGGAGCTAACTATAGAATTTCTTCATCTTTCCCTATCTTAAACCAACATGTAGCTTT
>NW_006773042.1:1540995-1556239 GCF_000442215.2 Lipotes vexillifer
AATGTAGCTTATTAAGGGTAGGTAGAGATGGAAATACATAAAGGAACAACAGAAAAAAAATTCCTAACATCTATACAAAAAATCATTAACACAGTAAGATAATGTCTCCCAGAAAAATCTTTGGTTAATTAATGATTAGCTTAAGAAAGAAAACTAAGAATGTCAGGTTATTTGTTAGCCAAAGACAAATAAATCATGGACACTATAAAACACAATGTAATAGAATTCAACAAGTGACCTACTTTAAAAAGCTCACAAAAACCACCTCTGTATGAGGTCAAAGAGAAGTACTATTTCAGCATTACAGACTTATTCTGGGTTAAAGAATGACAGTAAAATAACTACATGTGTGAGACTGCAAAAAATTTACTCTAGAAGATTCCTTGGTATGCACAAGTCTCCTTAAAGATAATAAAATTGAAAAATCCTAATGTCCTTATATTATAAACAATACATTTCTTCAGAGAAAAAACATATGATAGGTAGTTTTCCTGACGGATGAGGAATCCACATAACCTAAACGTGGCTGAAAGTTTCAGTGCTTTGTTTTCCCCACCTTTAAAATCAGTCTGTCCATCTATGACATCTGATTCCAGAACTCTGATTTTAACAGGATTTCAGAAATTTATTATTTAAAAATATTTCAACAGAAGAAATGTGAAAGACACACATCTTCTTTGTATCTCCTCAGTGTCCCTAGTTTAAAGTTTCGTGCAGATAGCATTGGGGCTGCAAGCACAGGACAGGAGTGTATTTTGTAAATAGGAAACAGATTATGTTTAACATCTAGGTAAACATGGGTCTGTGTCTAAGCCAGAAAAAATATTAACAAATTTATTCATTAAAATCCTATTAATTATCTTCACATTAAACTATGATTTATTAAAATCAGGCAACTCGATGAGAATTACCATTCTGGGTACTAATCAGCCAGAAGGTGTGCTCGTGCTTGAAACTTAATTTTGCTTTATTAAAAATTCATGCTTTGGAGTTCCCTCGTGGTCCAGTGGTTAAGACTCGGTGCTTTCACTGCCATGGGCCCAGGTTCAATCCCTGGTTGAGGAACTAAGATCCCACAAGCCACACAGTGCAGCCAAATAAATAAATGAAATGACCTCTTCACTACTGAGATACCAGGGGGGAAGTTCATTAAAAAAGAAAAAAAAAAATTCATGCTTATGGAAGCTCAGTGAGTATTTGTTCTTGGTAGGTATGTTAGCCAAAAAGTATGCCTTGATGACTAGTTAGGAGAAGGAAAAATGTGTGGATTTAACAATTTTAAAAACGAATTCAAGGCCTTTGTAAAGAAATTTTTATTCTATTACATACAAAAGAAAAACAATTTTTTCTAAAAATAATGTTTCCTAAATATTTCTATTATAAAGATGTCTTCAGTGACGTACTGCTGAAGAATGTCTATGTCACTATCCCTGCTATCCTACACTGTCACATCACCAATAAATTTTCTTCTTTGGCAATTTAAAAATACAAATCTCTTTAGAGGTATATAGCCCCTTGAGCACACCCAGGTGATCTCATGTTACACTTATCACACTGCTGACTCACAGATACTTTTCTCCATAAGGCGAAAGCAATCTTTAGTCCCCCCAGAATAACAGGCACTTTAAAATTAAAATCATGCCTCTCTATTGCACTTGGGATTTGGATCTGCTCCATCATATTCCTTTATTCCCAACAGAATAGCAATTGCAATTACTGGCACTTTAGAATATCTCAGTCTTCCTTCATTTAAAATTCAACTGAGTAGAAAGTTTTGAAAGTGGTTCGGCACACAGTACATAGGATGATCTCAAATTTGCTATATTGAAAACACTCTTTAGCAGAAAGCTACTGAAATAATATCCTTCTAGAAATTCTAAAATGTACAATTAAGAGAAACCTATTATTCAAGAATAAAATTATTTCAAGATTAAATTAAAAATCAAGATGCAATTAGAATCTACTTGACCAACAGATTTCCCATTCTAGCTCACACTCACCTCTCCCGAGGGACAGCAAACCAGTACTCTGGTTGCTTTCTTCGTTTGCCATACTGCTGGACCATGGCTGCAGTGTGAGTGGCAAAGGACTTTCTCATTGGTTTTCCCACTTTAATGCACAGAAACATGGGTGGAGTCTTGCTTTTCTCTTCTTTTGAAGGAAGTATATCTGAATCACACATGAAAAAAATTTCCTCATTATTGACGATATTGGTGATAGTTGGCATAAACATCGTACAGCATCGTCATATTAGGAGTAATTGAATTTTTCAGATCTTCTTTAGCACAAAAGGAAAAAGCTTTGGATGTTTCAGGTTTGTCTACATCACATGAGATGCTACAAACTAGGAATAAGGATAAAAACCAACACACAAAACAGCAAAGGGTGGAGAATTGTGACAACCCACAAGAATACATATTAACGAACGGTACTGAGGACCCAACCATACCATAACGCAATTCAGTTTAGAACTGAAATACCTTCAAAAACCTTTTAAAACTCCTTTAGATTTAGAAATTCAAAGTGAAAAAGGAAAGTTACCTGAAAGATGTAAAAAAGCGAACTACTTTTGAAATAGAATTCTATGTCACAGTTTAATGTTCAAAATAGATAGCATATATTGCTAATTTTTCCCAGTTACAGTTGAGCCCTGAACAAAACAGGGTTTAAAGGCGCTGACACCTGTGCAGTTAAAAATCTGTGTATAACTTTAGAGTTGGCCCTCCATGGATTCAACCAACCATGGATGGCATAGTACTGTATTTCGTATTTATTGAAAAAAATCTGTGTATAAGTGGACCTATGCAGTTCAAAACCTTCTAATGTAATGTAAAGATATACCCTATTGAAAATGTTCTCAAATAATTATACTACTTTTGCTATTGCATGTACAAGTTTTAGGAAGGTAGCTATACAGGCATACCTTAGAGATAATTTGTGGGTTTGGTTCCAGACCATCACAATAAAGTGAATATCGCAATCTAGTAAGTAACACAAATTTTTGGGTTTCCCAGTGCATATAAAAGTTATGTTTATACTATACTGTAGTCTGTTAAGTGTGCAATAGCATTATGTCTAAAAAAGTACATCTTAAAGAATCCCTTATTGTTAAAAAATGCCAACCATCATCTGAGCCTTCAGTGAGCTACAGCAGTAATATCAAAGATCACTGATCACAGATCACCATAATAATGAAATGAAGTCTGAAATATTGCAAGAATTACCAAAATGTGACACAGAGACATGAAGTGGGCAAATACTGTTGGAAACAAGGTGCCCATAGACTTGCTTGACACAGGGTTGCCACAATCTTCAATTTGTAAAAAAAAAAAAAAAAAAAGAAAAAAAGAAAAAGAAATGCAATATCTGTGAAGCACAATAAAACAAGATATGCCTATACAACAGAATATAAAGAAATTAAAAATAGCTTACCTTCAATGGGTACCTGAATTCTCTTTAATAGCCATAACTGAATTTCAGATTTATTATCCATTTGTGCACCTTGGCAGCTGTTGTCCAGAGTAGATTCCAAAGAGGAGTCTGGATACACTTTATTCATATTTTCTTCTGTAGAAGAGCCTAGTTGCAATGGAAGGGGTGCTCTCTCTTTCACCCAGGTTTTATCTGGCTGTTCATTGCCCTCAATTGGGGGATCACCTGCCTGGGGAAGAGAACTACTAAGAGTGATGTCTATTCCCACTGGCTCAATACTTTTGTCATCACTTAATTCTGCCTTCTGCAAGTTATCAGGTAACTGTGACCCTTCTTTGTTCTTATTAAGGTAATATTCAATGAGTTTAACTTTATCTAGATCTTCATGTATGTTCAATGTGTTTTCCACCTGGCTTTCTGGGGAACCAGACTGCTTGTCCACCTCTGGCATTATATCTTGCTTCTCACAGGTTTCTAAATCTAGGGTCCCCTTCAATTCAGCATCACACTCTGTTTCTGTAAAGTTCAGGGCTGACTGCACCTGCATTTCCGTAGTAGAACTGATTATTTGTGATTTAGTCTTCCTTAGCTCCGCTGGGTCAAGAGAAAGGCACTCCTTTGAGGTGTCTCTTTTGTCCATTCCACTATCATTTTGAGAAGAAAGTTCTTCCAAGTCAACGAAGTCATCTTCCTCTCCTAAGAGAGAATTTTCTTTGGCTATAGATTCAAACGCAGCCTGAGTGTCAGAAAGTTCCTTGCTGACTTTAGCTACTGCGGCAGACCGTTTGATTGCCTCTGCAGAGAATTCCAGTTTCTTTAACTTGTCTGACACAGAGCTGTCTGAGGGTTTCTTTTCTGTGTATTCTGTTGACTTCTCCAAAGGTCTTGTTGATTTGGAATCTGAAGTGATGGTTCTCTCTCCATTCTGCTGCCGTTTTTCTTTGTTGAGAGATTTAAACTTACTGAATGGGTTGATATCCTTTTCTGAAGCCAGGTCTTCCCATTCTCCAGGCCTGTACAGAGGACAAAGATCCTGAGGTAGGTCACTGTGGGGGGAAAAATGGTGGGTGCACATGGAATGTTAAAAACAAAAACCAAAACAAAATGGATGAAAGGCAAAAACCAAAACAAAACCCAACCAAAAACCAAAACATAAATATACTACAACTTAAATTTATGTTTAAAGGACTTTAAAATAAGGAAATGAAATCCAGAAATTGACTTCAAAATGAAAAATAAAATCAACTATAAAAAGTGGCAAATAAAGAACCATGAGAGTTGCTCGCATATCCTATTAGAAACAAATGAATGGTATTTGAGGTCATTTATGAACATGGAGCTGTCACCCACCAGATTTTTAATGACGAAATAATGTTTCTGATTTTCATGAAGGACAAAGGAGAGGGACTGTTTCAGTACCATGTCTAAAATTCCTTAGATATTCAAGGCTTTTCCTTTTTTAGAAAATAGTACATAAACCAACTACATTAATTCTGAATGGCTCATTGACTGAGTAGCTACTCATTTAACTGCTCTATAAAATGACTGACACTGAACCATAATTTTGGAAGATCTGATGCTTCCAATAAAAGACATCCTTCTACTCCTGAAGGAGATGCAAGAGGATGATTTCCACTATTATTGTGGATATATAGCACCTGCTCCATTTTACAGTTTAAAATTTTATAGTTACCTGGGACACAGTCAATTGTTTTTCCTTAATAACAGATGCTTTACTACCCAGATTTGAGGTTTTATCAGTTATTCATTGCCATAAAGTAAAATTGATATTGTAATAAAATGAAAGAGTTAAGAAATTTATACTAATTATTGTAAGTAAGAGCTCCTTCAATTCACTTTTCTATAAAATTTTAAACTGGGACACAGTTAACTGTTTTTCCTTAATAACAGATGCTTTACTACCCAGATTTGATTTACACAGAAAATATTGATTAAACATGCTCTCCAAAGTATAAAATAAATTGTCAAGAAACACTTTTTTAAATCTGTATTTCTGCTTACCTTAGTGTCGATACTGGGTTAAAACACAGAGGTATAAAAACCCTATTTAAAAATAACATTTTTGGATTTCAGAAATAAATTTTCTAAAAAGGCTAGGTCATATTCAGGTAATACTTTATTATTCTTGCTTTGAAATAATTATGACAATACTCAACAAAGTGCCAGGAAGTTCAAGTTACTGAACTTGAACTGTCTCCCCAAAGTTACTGAATAAATCACTTGCATGGAACATCCATGCTTTTTCCAATACAAAATAAAAGCCTATGTAATTGTTAGGCTCTGACAAATGCTTTAAAAAGCCTCTAATTCACAATTCATTACAATTCAATAGTCGTTCATCGAGCCCCTAAACACCATATGCTAAAAGACAATTGTGACAGTATCTCTGTTCTGCAGGAACCTGCACACACAAAAGTGTTCTGCTCAACGTGAGCATCTCAGGAGATGTTAAAGATGCTTCAATCCTAGAGTCAAATAAGTTAGTGTAATGTAGTATAATTTCCATTTTCAGACCCAAAATTTAATTTGGCATATTAAAGGCCAAAGTAAGTCCTGTAACAAAGAAGCCCAGCTTTTCACATATTTAACTAGCAAATTAATAAGCAAAACCATCTTCCATGAACGCCTAAGCCCCTTCCTCATCTCTTCCTTCTCTAGCTAGCTTGACCCCCACAAAGAATGCATTCGACTGCACTCTAATCAGCCTCCTATATTACCTTCTTGTCTATCCCTCCCTTCTTGTTCTACCTAATCCAAGCCGGGATTAATTCAGCCATCTCTTTTTCTGCATCACAACTGTCAAGCTCTGCTGGAGCAAAGTACATAGTGGTGTCAACTGGCTCTGCTGTTAATTAATGTTTTCTAGACTCAGCCAGAGACCTAATAATGACCAATAATCCTTTCGGTTGTTCTGTTCCTAGTCTCCGTGGCAGCTGGAGTTACAAAATGTCTTACACAAAATATATGAAGCCTGAAGGTGAGGATGGAGAGATTTTACACACGCACATACATACACACACACACACTCTTTTAAAATCTATTTGCACGTGGCAGCTAGATAATTTGCACTTCTTGTTTTACCATACAACTTTAAATAATGAAATTTAAACTACTTTAAACAATTGATGGAATTCTGAGGTCAATACCAAGTTCATTTCACACTGATTCCACTACCACATTCTATTTTGCTCATTGGTGCACATACTGTTCATTAGCCTAAGAAGTCTTTATATACCTGCATCCACGGTAGCAATCACTGTACAATTCTGAAATAATTTCAACACATTAGGCGCCAATTCTCAACTCCTCTCTCTCCCCCCATCTACAGCATTAGGCCCGGATCATGAAACACAATCTTACATTGAGAGAAATCTTTCTGTAAGAATGTACGTTCCCTATTATTAAAAGAATACTTAACATCCTAAGCTGAAGACGTGTAACAGTATTACTCCACTAGAAGCCATCACTGGGCAAGAAATGCCCCTATCTGCCTGTGCATCCACTTCCAAACTTAACTGTATCTTTACCTACTCTTATCTTCTTTCCTCTTGTCACCTGATGTTCGCACTTTCTTCCCAAAAGTGACTCTTTCACTCCCTCTCCTCCTCATCTAAGATTCCAAGGTAGCTGGACACTCCTTCACATGGTTCTCATGGAATGCCGTGTGCACGTCTGTATCTACAGTGCTGTTCAATTACCACTTCTCTCCACCTGTCGCACCCAGTAAACTGCAGGACAGGGGCCGTGACCCACTTATCTTCATATCCTTGCCACACAAGAGACGCGCACTAAGAGGCATTAGAAGCCTCATTCTGCGTGAATAAAAGATTCCCACAGAACAATGATTAGAGTTTCAGATATGAACTGAAGGTTCAAATAAGCAGCCTATACTTATTAGGTACCAGGCTATTATCTAAGAGTTTTGGTATGTCAATGCTTTTAGATCTTGTAACAGCTCTGCAAGCTGAAGAATACTATTAATTCCATTTTACAGATGAGAAAACCGAGGCTCAAGATTCAGTCACTCGTGAAGGTCGTGGAGCCATAAGTGGCAGAGCCAGGGAAACCCAGGCATCATCCTGCAGGACTGCCTGGCCTGCTACACTGCCTCCTAAACTTCTAGGCACTTCTGCCAGAACTTGGAAACTACCCAGTGATTATGTTCCAGTGGTTCCTTCAGTGGCTGGGCATGTAAGGGGCTAGTGGATCAGATGCTAAAGACTGTAGAAGCCCAGGGGAACCTGCTGGCATAAACCCCTAGGGATGCTGTGTCTGGGTTAGTTCCCTAGTTACCTTCCCTTGTTTTCCTGGGTCCAAGGGGCTAGCTTCCCTTTGTTCTGTTGGACACACTGCTTTGCCTTTACCTTGCTATCACTGAGAGTTTCTGAAGAGTTTTGCTGCTAGCACATATATAGTATACAGAAATAGGCACACTGACAAAATGACAGAAAGAGTCAGATCATCCCTACAAGTGAATCGATTCTCTGAGTTTTCTTAAACCCCTTCTTCATGGGGAGCATCTTTAAATCAAAAACTCAGTTTTACGAAACTGAGCTATTTGTAATGAGGTGGAGAGACCTAGAGTCTGTCATACAGAGTGAAGTAAGTCAGAAAGAGAAAGACAAATACCGTATGCTAACACATATATATGGAATTTAAGGGAAAAAAATGTTATGAAGAACCTAGGGGTAAAACAGGAATAAAGACACAGACCTACTGGAGAACGGACCTGAGGATATGGGGAGGGGGAAGGGTGAGCTGTGATAGGGCGAGAGAGAGACATGGACATATATATACTAACAAACGTAAGGTAGATAGCCAGTGGGAAGCAGCCGCATGGCACAGGGAAACCGGCTCGGTTCTTTGTGGCTGCCTGGGGGGGCGGGATAGGGAGGGGGGGAGGGAGGGAGGCCAAGAGGGAAGAGATATGGGAGCATATGTGTATGTATAACTGATTCACTCTGTTATAAAGCAGAAACTAACCCACCATTGTAAAGCAATTATACTCCAATAGAGATGTTAAAAAAAAAACAACAACTCAGTTTTAGAAGGCAAAAGTAATCAGGACTAAAGTAATATCCACCTACATTTCAGACACAAAACAAACTACTATTACAACCTTTGCACACCACTTAAGGTATTGTGGCTACAGGGGCAGTGCCTCTGCACGTCCACGCAAATCTCTCTCCACACAGGATTAAGGAAACACACGAGCTGGGAAGATGCCTATCCTAGAATTTGAATGAGGAAGAATGTAACTCTGCTTACCAATTAAACCAAAGAGAAAATACTATTCTCTTATCGATAATCAGACAAATTCTTTCAGAGAAACTTCATTTATTCTTTCATAAATTAAGAACAGGCATTGCTCTTCAGAAAAATAAGCCAAAGAAATACCATTTTTACGTGATTTTTTGATTTGAATGTTTCACTCTTCCTTATTGACCTTATCATTTCCATTTCCTCTCCTTTTTCTATTTTTTTAAAATTTAGTGCACAAGTATTCTACCTTCAAATTTACCTCTACACAATCTCTCACTCCTGCCAATGCCCTCACTTTTTAGTTGCATTTAATTCTCCCAATACCCCTTTTTCTGGTAAACAAAGAAAGATCTCTTACGATGGCAAGGCATCTTTGATCTTCATGTGGGAGATGTCATTGTAGAGCGCGATGGAAACAACCTCTTCCATGGGGCAAATGAGGCCGTACTCCTCACACCCATTTTCAATGACCAGGGGATCGGACTTATGAGGGTCAAACATGATATTGTTAGGAGTAACGATCATGACACCTCCGACCACACCCTGAAGAAAAAGATAGTACAGAGTCGCTACAGGCATGATGCAACCACCCTAGCAGCTTTAATGAACTTATGTTGCCATTCCATTGACCTTCTGAACCACGGTATTCTACAGGGCAATTGCGTCCCCTCTACGAAGGCTGGAAAAAACAGGCTGACGAAATACAACGTTGGGTGCGGTGTGCTGAGCAGAGAAACAGGCTTGCCTCGCTGTGGCAATCAGCTGAGCCTGGTTCTAGCATGGCTGCTGCAATAGTACAATTGTGGTCGGATCTTGGGTTTCACATGTATGTCTCAGATTCGCCAACTCCCTGTCTGTAAAATGAGAAGGGCTGTCCCAGGTACCTTCCAAATTGAGAACTGGGTACGCTACAATCCACCAGCACGTATTCACTACCTGTCCAGCAGGTGCCTGGTACTGTGCTAGGGGAGCAGCTGTACTTCTAATATTTTGCTCTAAGATGCTTAGAAAGCCCACATTCAGCAAAATTTGACACAAATAGGAGTATGAAATTTTTGCAGACAAAAGTGAATATATCCAAACTATGGAAACCGAAAGCAAAGAACAGTACCTTGGTGGGTACTTAAAGTCTGAAACTTGGTCAGTTTACATGGTAGACCCTGTTGGCCACAGGGATGTTATCTACCAGGGACAGCAGGATATAAATAACTCCCTTTAGGTAAGTTTTTTTTTTTTTTTTTCGGTACGCGGGCCTCTCACTGTTGTGGCCTCTCCCGTTGCAGAGCACAGGCTCCGGACGCGCAGGCCCAGCAGCCATGGCTCACGGGCCCAGCCGCTCCGCGGCATGTGGGATCTTCCCGGACCGGGGCACGAACCCATGTCCCCTGCATCGGCAGGCGGACTCTCAACCACTGCACCACCAGGGAAGCCCTAGGTAAGTTATTTATTTTGATACTCTTAATGAGTTTAGTGATCACCTTGGCAAAAAGTTTTGCCTTTCAGCACTACTTAGCCTTGGTTGCAAAAGTTTCAAGTGCATATCAATAATGTATTTTCCTACCATTTGAACCTGGCATGAAGTCTCTACTATGAGCACAGGAATTCGCTTTATATCGATATTACCCCTTCTTCAGAGGCTCACAAAATGTCAGATTTGTTCTTTACACAAAACACCAACAACCAAAAAAACTGAAACCACGATGTAACAGACATTTTTCATACCAGAATTTCTAGCGGCAAACAGGTTGAGAACTTAACCATTTTCCAGGTTAGGTGTTAAGCTCTTCACATGAATTTTCTTTTAATTAGCATACCCTATTAGTTAAATTTTATTACTGTTCCTACTTTATAGATGAGGAAAAATGGAAGCTTAAGAAATTCAAATACTTTGCCCACCGTCTCAGAGATAGTGGTGGTAAAGTTGGAATTTAAGTTCAGTGAGCCTGATTCCAGCATTTGCTCTTAAACACATTCTGTACTGTCTCTCTAACAATTTATGGGCTAAGAACTGAAATATAAGTAATAAACCCAAGGTCACAAAGAATCGCATTTCAACATGATGATGATTATTCCCTCAGAAAGCAAAATGCCAGGCATCCAAGAGGGGAAAACTAATGGACAGTTGTGAAATCTTAAAGCTGAAACTTTGGGTAAGATATTTTAAAATAGCCTGCCTTCAGTAATTTGGAACTAGTTTAGTTTTCCATAGACTCCAAGCAAAGGAAACAAACTGCATAGCCATGTACCTTTCCATCGGTGAAGTAACGACAATTCATTTTTAAAAATTTTACCACGCCTGGCTCGTCCTCTTCAGAAGTGGATGATAAGACTCTCTCAATGGGTTTTAAGGCCTTTCTTGCTAAGTCAGCATCCTTTAGAAAGTAAAAATTTCCAAAATCAAATAGAAGCACTTTTTCAAAAGATTATTCATTTATTTGAATCAAGCCATCTATGTTCCCTGTAAGTAACCTGTTCCTATTTAACGGGAACATTAAAAAAGGCATATGTCTTTCAACCTTCAAAAATATCACCCAAATCAAACTAAGCTTTTTAAAAAGCACATATGTATGAACCCATAAAAATGCCTCATCAAGTGTCTTTAGAAAATACCTTAAATGAAAGAATTTATATTGGACTCATGGTTCAAATTCTTTAGAAAAAGGAGTAAGGTAGTACAAATAAACTATTGGTCTCATTGAGAGTTTAACTTCTACATAAATAAGACATGTATTTCTGCCTTTAAGACCTTAAATGTGAACAGGTTTCTTATCTCAACTAATGACAAATTACTTAACCCCACCTCTTTGTCGAGGGATTAGAGTTTCAGATGAGCTCTTGTGAAAAATAACATGTAGAATTCTGCAATAACTCAAAACCAGGGCTGAGAAATATGAACTTCAGTGCGTGAATGAAATACATACAGGCAGTTTATCATATTCTGCATCTGATGATGAAGGAGAGACAGTAGCACCAGGACTGGATGATGATAACCTTAAGGTACTGGAAGGAAAGTTGGCATCTGGCACAAAAAGAACCTGAGAATGGGCAAGACAAGCTAGTCAACGTTGAGTCCCAGGAATTGGGCAAACCACAAGGCAGTGTTTAGAGCAATTACTCTCTGTACAGTATCATGCTGGGTATGTGACTAAGACCTAGTTGGCTGTCACAGAACTCATGAGCTACTTGGGGTCTTCCAGACTAATCCATGAAACTATACTCAGCAATATGAACGTGTGCAGATGTGTGCAGTGCAAAGGGTACTGAACACACTGCAGGAGCTCACAGAGGGGAGAGGAACGTGGGGGAGTATTCTGCAAAGGCCATATGAAGCAGGTGGATCCAAGTGAAGCTTTGGACAATACACAGGATTTGGATAGGGAGGGAAGAGCCTTCCAGGGCAGGGTACTAACAGTACAAGGGAATAGAGGAGAGAGTCGCATGGCATGCTTCTAAACATAATTCCTGTGTCAGGAAGAAAGGGGACACATCTAGACTTCCTAACTCTAAGCAGGCCCTGAGTGCTAACGCAGTAAGGTCCTTATATGATAAACTGTACAAGGTAGTATCAATGTACAAAATAGTATCAATAATCAATACTTTCTCTTCCATCACTGTTTAGGTTATCTAAAAAATAAAATAAAATCCCCTAAATTGTACTAAATAGCTTCCTTCTGTAAAATATTCTGGTTCCCAAAATGTTACTGTGATTCTGTTATTCAACACTTTTTCACGAGACATGGCTACATTCTGGCATTATATCAAAAACAGTCTTAAAGTGGCCTCTAATGTTATAAAGCATAATTCAGAGCAAATCATGTAACAGCTGTTTAACACTGTTACTCATTCTTCTCCATCCTTCCAGTCGTCTCTCTATTTTAACTTTAGTTATTTTAAATCTCTCTTCAATCCAGAAAAAATGAGGCAACAACAAAAGACACATTAAGATAAAGGTGGGAAAATCACCATCAAGGAGAAATAAGATGAGGCTGATTATACTGAAAATGTGCTCCAAAATTACCAAACATTCATTGAGAAGTGGGCCATAAAACTGGCTCTAAGATTCCAAATAACCAATGCAAAGAGATAGACATCATGAGTTAACAGAATTCAATGTCCATAAAATAAAAACAAACCAGTTTCTTAGAAGTACAAGTATTCTCCCATGAAGTCTCATTAAAACAAAAAGTGTCTCATGGTGAACTCTTTGTCCTTGATGACACGCTGACAGTAAATACAATAAACAGTTTGGAGGACTGTTCTTTCTAACAACTTCAAAATGGGTCAATGGAAAATGTCAGAAGTTTGGAGTTCCATAAAAGCAATTTACAGAAGGCTAAAATTACATGGTCTTAGTATACAGCTCTTATTTATCATATGTATCTAGGCTAAAGGGATGGATAGCCATCATTTCTTCCAAACAATTCTCCATTAATATTTTTTTTGCACCTGAGCTCTTGACAAGCATTAGGCAACATAGAGTGAGATTCTATTGTCTGACACTCTAAATGTCAAATCAAAGGGATAATTCCTATGCATAAACAGTTCACTGCACTGTAGACAGAAGTAACAGTTGAACACAGGGAAGCTCAGTCAGAATACGTCTTACTTCAACATGGGAGTGAGTCTGGATCACTCTTCTCAATTCCTTATCTTTGCCAGAAAAATCATGAGTAGAGCTAGATGCTGGGACAACTAACAGCACATAACTGTTTCGTTATATGAGGGCTACACAACACAGTAAAGGCTAGAAGGGACATCCGAGATAATGCAGCCCAACCCCTCATTTCGGAGATAAGGAAACCAGGGTCAAAAAAGGAAGTGACTTACCCAAGTCAAACAGTTACTAAAGGGTCAAAGGAAATGAAGCTTTGAGGCACCTATTTCTATATTTTTACCCTTAAGTAGGCATATTAAAACAGTTCCTGTTAGCAACTGGACCTTAATCCAGTTCACTTAGTAAACAAATAAGGAATCACCCTAAATTATTTTACTAAGTTCCAGTGACTACAGTCTTCAGCCTTGAATTAGTAAGTCTACGTTCACTGCTATGGGTCAGTTACACATTATGCAGCAATACCCCAGATTATAAGAAACCCAATAAAAGTACCTGAAATCTAATTTTCCTAGAGATAAAAATTTATTAATTTTTTAAAAGTTTTAACTCATATTTCCCCTCAATTACCTGGTATCGGCAATATAGTAATATCTCCTTTTGACAAGGACATAAATACCAAAAGCATGATAGTACAAACTGGCCAATTTATGGTCTGTTGGTTTCACTTGCTGCCCTTGAAAGAAATGCAAAGAATACCACCATTGCCTGAATGAAGTTATACTTAGAAGAAGCAGTATACATCCTGAATAAAAATGTCACTCTAATGTAGAGATGCAGGAACATGGTCTAGTAAGTCAATAATGGAATCGGAATGTGCTCATGGCAACCAAGTAGTTCTATAGATGGGACTGGAAACTTGGCCTCAGCAAGGATCTGCCTATGACTGGGCCATTTACATTTATTGGCTAAGTGTAGTTTTCAAGTAGAAAGATAAGAATATCTTATGCAGAAGGTATTTAAAAAATTGCTGGATTAACCGAGAATGGCAAAATTATATGACATATCAATTTCATTTAGTTTAACAAAGTACTAAAAGCCTGGGAAAAAATGTGTGGCTTTTTTTTAAATTGAAATATCACTGATTTATAGTATTGCGTTAGTTTCAGGTGTACAGCAAAGTGATTCAGTTATATATATATATATTTCAGATTATATTCCACTATAGATTATTTCAAGATATTGAATATAGTTCCCTGTGCTATATGGTAAATCCTTGCCGCTTATATATTTTATGTATAGTCGTTTGTATCTGTTAATCCCATACTCCTAATTTGTCTCTCTCTCTTTCAATATCTTCTTAGCCAACCATATGTTTGTTTTCTACATCTGTTAGTCTATTTCTGTTTTGTATATAGACTCATCTGCATTATGTTTTAGATTTCATGTGTAGTGATATCATATAGTACTTGTCTTCCTCTGTCTTATTTCACCAAGTATAATATTCTCTAGGTCCATCCATGTTGCTGCAAATGGCAATATTTCATTCTTCTTTATGGCTGAGTAATATTCCACTGTGTGTATGGGCACCTGTGTTGTTGTTTCCATGTCTTGGCTATTGTAAATAGTGCTGCTATGAACACTGGTGCATGTATCTTTCTGAATTGGAGTTTTTGTTTTTTCTGGATGTATACCCAGGGGAAGGATTGCCGGATTATACAGTAGCTCTGTTTTTTAAGGAACCTCCATACTGTTCTTCATAGTGGCTGCACCAATTTACATTCCCACCAAACAGTGTAGGAGGGTTCCCTTTTCTCCACACCCTCTCCAGCATTTATTATTGTAGACTTCTCAATGACAGCCATTCTGACCGGTGTGAGGTGATACCTCATTGCTGTTTTGATCCACATTTCTCTAATAATTAGCAATGTTGAGCATCTTTTTGTGCGTCTGTAGGCTTTTCTTGATGGTCCTGCT
>NW_006773042.1:1556249-1570838 GCF_000442215.2 Lipotes vexillifer
TGCTGAATGTCTCCACCTTTGGCTGGATTGACTTCTTTTGTCATGGCATCAAATCAAGACCAAAATGACAAAAATTCTGCCTAATTTAAAACAAAACAATGACCACAATGGACCCCAGGAGTGGACTAAACTGAAACTTGCCATTCTAAATTAAATATTCTAAGAATATCTGTATGAAATTCTACAGGGAAAATAGTTACATTAATTTAACTTCTCTTGATGGAAACATCTATAACACAAATGATAGTTTGCCAACTGTGTTAATCATTTGCAAAGCATTCATCTCTGAACAGTTCATAAGTACCAGGATGCTTTCAGAAGTCTTGGATCTAAATGGAAGACTGAACCAATGCACATTATCATTGATGATAATCCTGTGACACTAAGACTGAGTCATTAAAAATGGCAACAAAAATAAATGCAAAATTTCTAAAGTAAAATTCAACAAGAAAATCATTACCTGGCCTGGAACAATAGTATGTGTGAAAAGCTTATTCAGTTCCACTAGTTTATTGGGAGTGATGTTAAATTTCAGTGCTATGGAGTTTAGGGTGTCCTGGCTTCCAGCCTAGAATAATCAAACAAACAAGATTCAATACACAAAGCAAAAAGCAAACAAAACCTTCCTCTTGATAGTCAATATTAATCTATTTGTGATATGAGTGAATAAAAATGTAACACATACATCCAAATGTATTATGAAACAAGCGAATACATTCTCAATTCTTAACAAAAAAAAGTCTTAGATATTATTCATTTCTGGACTCCCTTATCTTCACATTTCACTGTCCACTAATAGATTTCTAAACTTACTCTGGCACAACTTAGGTGTATGGAGTAGAGGGCACGTGAGGTATAATATAAAGCTAAGAAGAAAAGAAATATTACAGACAGTACCACTCCTAAGGGTAATAGGTCTACTTTTTCTCTTTGCATTTTTCTGTCTTGTCTATTTGCCTGTTTCTTTACTGTACTTTAGGCTCCTGGATTGTGGCCTGTTAATGACCTTTTTCCCCACAGTGCCTGACACATAAAAGGCACTTAAATATTTGATGAATGAAAAAAGTGAAAGGCAGGGAAATCTAAAAGAACTTCAGATTAGCTACAAAAATTGTTCACTGACATTAAAAACGACAATTTTCCATGGCCAGCCAAATTAGTGTTATTCTCTAAGTCTATAAAACTTGTGATATGTCTCAGGTGTACATGTTTCTTTCCTTCTCTAATAGAAGGGGAATAGGAATAAAAAGGGCAGTAAGAAGATGTGAAACTTCAGTGAAAAACCTCCACCCAAAAAGAAGTCTGCTGCCTCCGGTAAGGTCAAAATCCCAGGAAAGACTCCCTGTCCAGGGTCACTGGATGGAACTTGTTAGCGGGAGGTCATTCTGGCAAGTGTCACTGAGAAGTTCCCACCTATAGCCCTGGGTCAACACTGGTGGCTGACCCTGTAAGCAGAACTGGCTCCACCAGGGGAGCCTTGAATTATAGGTGGAAATTTGAGGTGGCTGCAGGAGGTTGTGGACAGGTGCAAAGGTACAGATGTAGAATTCAACTTACCACTCACTGCCCTTAAGTGTCAAAAACCCACCAACTAGGGCTTCCCTGCCGACGCAGGGGACACGGGTTCGTGCCCCGGTCCGGGAGGATCCCACATGCCGCGGAGCGGCTGGGCCCGTGAGCCATGGCCACTGAGCCTGTGCGTCCAGAGCCTGTGCTACGCAACGGGAGAGGCCACAACAGTGAGAGGCCCGCATACCGCAAAAAAAAAAAAAAAAAAAAAAAAACCAACAACTGATGAACTGTCTCAGGCTAACCAAGTTCATAGTTACAGACTGCATTAAAATTACCTCAACATATTTCTAGAGCAAGACATAAATACGTATATTTTTAAAAAATCATTGAGAACTTAACCTATGCCCCTACCCTACCCTGAGCAAAATCACCTGTACTAAAGTGAAAAAACTTTTTTAAAATATTTTTTTTCAAATATTATACAATTTACATAATATATTCAAATCCGGGGGGTTTCAGGGTTTAGCGTCAGTATAAGACACAGATTGATAATATAGACCAGAGCCAGACTGCTGGACCTGAATTCCAAATCTGCCACTTGCCAGCTGTGTGATCTTGGGTCATTTGTTTAACTTCTCTGTACCTCAGTTTCTTCATCCAAACTGAGATACATAATTGTAATTTCTAATTCAAGAGCACTTACTTTATGGCAAGTGATCAATAAATTGGCTTCATATTTTTACACAAACACTTGAAGATACTATGTATAGGGGTTTCACGAAAGGAGAAAAATTTTAACAATCTGCCGTTATTACACAAGGATAAGACATACATATGGAACCAAGTTACAGACCCTGGGAGGGATACTGGTATCATTACATATTTGAAACTAAACAGAATGCTTGAACATCCACAGCTCTGGAGCAATATAAGCAATCGGGTAAGGGGTTCCGGTCATGGTTCTCTAAACATGAAGTTATGAATCACCTTTTATTTCCGAAGACAGGTACACAAAGTAACTTGCCAACTAAAACTAATCTCCATAACATAAATCAATCAGGTGGATAGATATGAATTACTAATTTGATCACCTGTTTATATGAATTAATTTGGGGTTGATTTCTTTTTATTCTCACTGCATTATTTAGTACATGCTATGTGAAGCATCTCCTAGCAAAGATACTTCTCATTTCCTTGGAGGGGCTCGTGAATCACACTGTAGGATACACACAGGGCTTTAGAATTAATATTGTTATTAATGATAAATAATCCAACACTTCCTCAGTATCTTCCAGGAGGTAAGGAACTGTGCTAGGTGTTATGGGGATCAACAATATATTGTAGACAGCGGTAATGTGAGATATATAATCACCCCCAAATCCTTTCTGGAAAGGACCAAGCCTATAAACCATAGAAAGATGCCTAGGGATGTTCACAGAGCCCTGAGCATGAAATGCTGGTGCCAGGTTCTTCAGTGTGATGCTACAGAAGCTTGGAGAGGATTCACCATTCCAGAAGAAATGGCAGGGAGGGACAGGCCTCGCTGCTTGCCTCATATAGAGCCTGGCACGGCACACAGATAATGAGTAGAAAATAAATACACATGGGCTTCCCTGGTGGCTCAGTGGTTGAGAGTCCGCCTGCCGATGCAGGGGATGCGGGTTCGTGCCCCAGTCCGGGAAGATCCCACATGCCACGGAGCAGCTGGGCCCGTGAGCCATGGCTGTTGAGCCTGTGCGTCCGGAGCCTGTGCTCCGCAACGGGAGAGGCCACAACAGTGAGAGGCCCGCGTACAACAACAACAACAACAACAACAAAAAATACACATGAGGAAAACACAGGGGCAATGGCAACTGCACTTAATTTCTTTCTAGAAGTCAGAGATCACTCTTCAGCAATGCTGGTTCAAAGTGAATTAAAACAGATCTATAACTGAGTGCCCACTTTACGCCAGGCCTAGGATAAGTAGACACAGCTCCTGGGCTCCAGGAGCTCATGGCGCAGTGAGAGAGCTGAGCACATTAACGTGGAAGTGCAGTAACAGACACATGCGCTGCATTATTCATGTGCTGATTCAACCATATGGAGGCCTATACCCTGCAAGTACCAGAAACAGAGTGGTGACCAAAGAGGGATCTAGTCTCTCTCCGTGGGTATATGAATTAAGGCACAATCTAGATACAATAATCACACTGGTGAATCAATATTGTAAAACGGACATAAACTATGTAAAGGAACGTGATTCCATGAGACAGAAAAATGAAGGGATCTGGCGTAGACTTGCTGGATGGTCACGGAAAGGAAGACTGAACACAGAGAGTAATGGGAAGAAGATGTTAAGGCTAAGGTTCTGGTTTGTAGAAATGTATGGATGATGGAGCCACTGCTTCTTGAACAAAGACCAAGCACGGAGGTCTAAGTTAATGTTTGAGTAGACAGCTGAATCTTTGGTTTGGGAACTCAGAAAGCATGTCTGGGATGGAGACCTAAAACTGGTCATCCTTGGCATATCAAAAGGTAATTCAAGTAACAGGTATACCCAGGGAAAAAATAAGGAAGGAAGAGAAATGACTAAGGGGCAAGATGTGTCAGGGAGAAACATGTAAATCTAGTGGTATTAACAAACTTTCATTCTACCTGTTTATACTTACAGTGTATTCCATAGTACCCTGGGGCTTCTGAACCACCATCTTCTTTTCTTTTTTATCATGTGTTTTGTTTTGATTGTCATCTGAAGAATAAAATGTTTATAAGTGAATGATTTCATTTTCAGAAATTGAGGATAGGGTAATCTACAGTATATTAAAACCCACTTTTGAATTGACTTTGAAAAAAAAGATTAAAAGTGGACTAAATGTACAAATAGACCAAACTCATAAAAACATATTGTTCATCCATGTATACTTGAATAAATGATTAATGTTAACTGTGATCAAATAGTACAAATAACAATGAGGTTATGCTTTATAGTTATTCAAGTATTCGTTTAAATGATAATGTATAAAGACGAAGTTAAAGTAAAACTAGTACAGTCATGATATAAGTGATGTATAATAATGTATAATGTAAATCAGTACAGCCCTTTTAGAAGGTGATTTGTCAATATGTAACAATAGCTATAAAAAT
Source organism: Lipotes vexillifer (assembly GCF_000442215.2). Classification (NCBI taxonomy): domain Eukaryota; kingdom Metazoa; phylum Chordata; class Mammalia; order Artiodactyla; family Lipotidae; genus Lipotes; species Lipotes vexillifer. The sequence continues at coordinate 1,560,888 of NW_006773042.1, forward strand.
GTTCATTCTTTGACTCAGTAATCTTTCCCTTATTTATCCTAAGGAAAAATTCAAAAGAAGAAAAATGCTATGCACAGCATATGGTAACTGCAGTATTATTTATAATAATGAAAACTTGTAAAGACCTATATGTTCAACAACATATTAAGTTGGACCACAGATTTTGCTATTTTTAAGGGTCAAACTGGTCAACCTGATAGTCTGGCAGCTACATATGATTCAACCTAATTGTTATGATTAAATGTATCAACCCAGACACTGAAAACCAGAGAGACATATAACAATGGATACAAATTAAGTGACAAAAAGTACAAAATTGAATTAACTATGAAAAGATGCTCTACCTTGTATGAGACCAGAAAAATGCAAATTAAGATGCAGCATCATTTTACATCTATTAGCGTGGCAAAAATCAGAAAGCTGGATAATTCTAGTGTTGGCAAAGATGTGAACTGCTACTAGCGATGTAAACTGGTACAGCCATCCCAGCAAATTAAGCATATGTAGCCCGTATGAGTCAGCAAACTAACCCACAGATATACATCCTCTCCCAGGAGATACCATGAAGTAACCTGCTGGAGGGTATACAGAACAAGAGTATCTGTGGCAGTGGGGAACAGGAGGGTAAGCAAAATATATCTAATTACTGCCTAGAATCCCAGAGCATAACAAGCCCAAGTACACACTGCAACATGTTTACATCGAGAGAAACCGAATGAGAGGTACAGAATGGTATCATTACGTATATTTTAAAAAGCTGTCCACAAAACAACTACACACATTTTTCAAGGCCACATCCAGAAAAAAGCCTATACACATTGAACACAATAGAATGGAGTGGAGCGGGGAGAGAAATGGGAGTGGAGAATGAGGATAAAAAGGAACTCATGAATAAATAACGAAGGGCCCAGCTCTAACCAGTGATGACAAGCCATGCACTCTGAACTGTGATTAACGTATCCCTCTACATCTGAGGTCCTACAACTCCCCACACCCACACGCAAACCAACAATATCATTTCAACTACACAACAAATGTGGGTGAACTGGATGAGAGCTGGAAGGTAACACAGAAATATGAAAATAGTTCATTCACATGGGATTTACTGACTTTTAAGTATTTCTTTTACATTATTTTAAATTAAGAACCAAGAAAAAAAATAAAAGATGCTGCTATTAGTATCCTTTTCTAGTCATTTGTAGAACCAGAGACACCCTGAAAAATCCCTCTGCTGTAAAAAATGACCTCCCTTCAGTCAGGTGACCACATCTAAATTACTTCAGGAAGATAAGGCTGTACTGACTGTGGTTTTCAGATCTCCAAATTCTGCAGATCAGGAGATTCCACACAGCCTACTGAAAAACCCAATCACAGTATTTTACAACTCTTATCATCTACCTGGTGTTCATTCTTGTTAATATCTCAGCTCCACTCTCTGTCCCACACTCCTGTCCTTCTCTTTGTCACCATAAACAGCTGTCCCTTTAGTTCCTCGTGCTTTCAGCACAGTCTCTTCATGTCCTTCTGTGGGTGCTTCCTACTTCTAGAACCTAAGCTGCTGTTTCCCATCTGTGGCAGCTACAGCCCATGGCCTTCCATACGCTGTGCATAATCATCTCTGGTCCCAATGGGGGCACTGTTGTAAGCCAACAAATCATGAGAGTTTCCATACTGTTCAGCTGCCAAAGAAAGACAGGTGCTGGCTGAACCTTTCAGGATAAACTTAACTATGTACACCTGAATTAGTATAAAAATTACTTTCCTTTGGCACAAGTGGGTATGCCAGAAAAATGGCAATCACAGTAGTATTATTAAAAGAAAACAAAAACCCGCCAGAGTCTAAGATTTTGAAATACTTGAGGTAAAGACCGTAATGTACACATCTTTGGGCATCCTGTGCCTTAATATGATACCCGTTATATATGCTTGCATGAACTTTCCAATATAGATCAATGAGCCTGACAAGTCTGATGGTGGGCAACATTTTCACTCATAGAGCATCACACCAGGAAAATCATCGGAACCAATCAAAGCCACAACCCGAACACTAAGTTTTACAGTTGACTGAATACAGAAAGCAGAGAAGTAACTGGCACATTCTAAGGACCCAAATGTCTTCATATCAGTAACGCCCAAGGAAAGGTTTCATATTACTTCCTAAGTATTTTCTTGCAGTAAGTTTTCAAGATGGCCGGCTGCTTGTCTCAATAAGCGAAGTCCTGGATACCTTATCTAGATGGGTTCTGCAGCACATGGTCCACAAGGCACTGGGGAGAGTGGGGAATAGACCTGAGCCTCCTTGGAAAGAGCTCCTTTGCTGTGCTTCAGGAGGGGGCTGCACCTCCAGCAGTTCAGGTGAGGACTCAGGGCCATCCACAAGGATGGAATTCTCTCTCAATGACACCTGACACCTCTACTTCAAGCTTTAGGCCTCCTCAGGCCCTTTACACCTATCCAAATTCGGAACCTCCCCCTACTTACAAAAACCTGAAGCAAATGATGTAAAAGTATCTACTGCCAGAGGAGAAAATTGGCCAGGTGATCCTCAGAAGCCATTCAGAACAAAGCAACTATACCTCCTGTTTGCCCCCCAACTTTGAAAAGTTTCAGAGCCAGTTTTTCCCACCCAGTAAGAATGTAACTGGGACAAAATTGACCAAAACCCTAGAAGAATGAAACATAAGCCCTTCTGCCTAACCTGTCTCGTTTCTCATAAATCCGGGAGGGGCCGAAACAGGGAACGGGGAGAACCTGTGTTGACCTCAGGTGGACCTCATGCCCTGCCCACAGCCCTGCTTCTTCCTCCCTTCCCAGCCCACAGGAGGGCCAGGGGTGTCCAGAAAACAAGGCTCTTGCCTCCTGCATCTGAGGAGATGCTAGATATGTTTACAGAAAGACTCTTCTCTCTCCATGTGTTGGGGCTAAAAGAGGGTGATGTTCAGGAGAATGTCCAGGGCCTGAAAAGGCATAAAAGTCGAATGTAAAGGAATCCTTTCACTAGGTGATCTGTGAAGTCGTGGAGCTTACAGCTGCCAAGAGAATATCCGAGGTTTGAGAACAGAACCTAAGGAAGGCTTAGATTTGGGGGGCGGGGGCCGAAAAGAAGTGTGGCTGATTGGCAGGCGGGGAGGATTGAAAAGATAGGAAAATGAGTGTAATGTCACAAAGGCGTGGAAAAAAGTTAAAGGAAAGTTGTACTGACACTGTCAAATGTTACCCTGAGGATGAGAGATGGAAACCTGGAAACAGGTAACTGGGAGGTCACAGAGGTCCTGAGGTGAAAGTGGAGGGATCTCAAGACAGATGGTGTTAACCCTATCAGTAAAGTTATTTGCTAAAATGTAAGGAGGTGAAGACAGGACTGGGGCGTTAAGGGGTTGTGACATTTGGAAGAGTTATTGTGGCAAAGATCAGGTTTTAATAAAATGAATACCGAAAAAAGCAACAAGAAGCAGCAGTAAGGGTTCCCCCAGGGGTGGGTCTCAACATCAGGGTGACAGACCATGCAAGAAATCAGCCAATCCCCTGCTGTCATGGCCACCTATGGGGTTAGGACATGCAAGCAGGGCAGCAAGAGCTCGAGGAGTGGTAGGTGAGGGGCACCGAGACGGGGTTAGGAGAATGACATGATGTGTTAGCTTCCTATTGCTACCGTAAGACATTACCACAAATCTAGTGGCTCCAAATAAAAAATAGACTCAAACGTACTATCTTACAGTTCTGTACGTTCCAAGTCTGACATGGGTCTCACCGGGCAAAATTCACGGCGTCAGCAGGCAATTCCTTCCGGAGGCTATAGGGGAAGACCGGTTTCCTGGCCTGTTCACCTCAGAAGTAGCCCACGTTCCTCAACTCAAGGTCCCCCCCTCCATCTGCAAAGCCAGCAACACCAAGCCGTGTGATCTCATGCTGCCGTTTCTCTAGATCTCTCTCTTCTGCCACCCTCTTTCACTTTTCAGAAACCTCTTGTTTATACTGGGCACCTGGATAATCCAGGATGTGCGCCTCCTTCAGGTCAGCTGATTAGCAACCTTAATTCCATCTACAACCTTAATTCGCCTTTGCTGTGTAACCTGACAGGTTTTGGAAATTAGGACACGGATATCTTTTGGGGAGGGTGGGAGGGCATGAGGGCATTATTCTGCCTACCACAGGTGGAGAACAGGTTTATGGGAAAAGATAAAAGAGGTTCAGATCCAAAGAGGGGATTTTTGAGGATTCAAGCAGTGATCTCAGGTGTGAATGTGAGTGTGCTGGGGAGAAGGGGGTTAGGGGAAGGTGGATGGAGGTATTCAGGAATGCAGCTCTGGTTATATGTTTCAGTTCTGGAAAAATTCCAGCAAGAATGAGACAATATCAATGTCACTGAAACCAGAGCATCTGGCTCCTGGCACAGACCCCTGGGGACTGAGTGAAGTCAGGACAGTGGACATTATCCATTATTGTACCTGAAAACAGAAACAAAGAGATACCTGTGAATTCCCTGGATTCCATAAGCTCTACATAGATAGAGGAAGGATAGAGAAGTCAATGTGTAGCTTTGTTTTTTCTATTATCAACTATCTGAACAAGCACAAACAGAACGTTGAAAATTATCAGGTTTTCAAATTATATCAGAACCAATTTTTCTCTGGCCTTACATCTAGCGGGTGTGTGTGCCCCTTCTTCCCTTACTCCTCTTGAACAATCAGTTCTCTCCCTTCCTTCCATCTCTATCATAAGACCATCTGAATAGGTACACGAAGCTGAAAGCACAGGACCCACTACACACTTGTCCGAAGAGGAAGGATAGTTTCCATGGCATCCAAAAGATGTGGATTCAGAGAGCAACAGTTGTCTATGTCTCTCTAGATCTAAGAAAAGGGTACCCTGATTTGTAAACAGGAAAATCTGTTTCCAATGACAGACATAGCCCTAAACTGGGAACCGATGCATTTGGTTATGGCAATCTGATGATATTAATCAAAGTCAGGTCATGTGCCATTTCCCTTATGTCACCCAACATTTTTCTGATTATTATTTGGTTTTGGGGTCTAAACAAGCTGGGTTCACCAAGCAACCCTCGTAGCTGTGCAATGTTAAACAAGTCACTTGAAATCTTTGTGCCTCCGTTTCCTTATCTGTAAAATGGAGATCTCACAATGTTGTTCAAAAGATTAAATGAGATAATGGGCACAGTGTTTATCTCAGAGCCTGGCACAAAGTAAGTGTTTAACAAATGCAATTAATAATACTGCAGTCAACATAAGTAAACAGCAATTTGAACAGAGTAGTGTGTTAAAAGAATTATACCATAAGCAAAAGGTTTCATTCCAGAAATACGGGAGTGATATAGCATTAATGTGATAGATGACTATAAATTGCTTAAAGGAAAAAAAACATAACTGATCACTCTGATACATGTCAAAAAATCATCTGATGAAATTAAACAGCCATTATTATATTTTTAAAAAGAATAAAAATTTTAAAAATCCAACTGTTAGAAAACTAAGAATAGGAGTGAATTTTCTTAACATGATGAAGAATGTTTAGTTACTCTTTGATATTAATGAGAAATATGCTTCTGAAAAAGCAACGAAACCCTAGAGGTTGTATACCAAAAGCAATTTCCCCATAAGAATGAAAACTAAATGACTTCATGACATCACTTCCAGGACTGCAGTGCCTTGTTAGTTACCTAAATGCAGCCTGAACTAACACACTAGTGAGGCCGCCACCCCTGCCTTACAGAAGGTTCCAGGGTATGCAGTGGGAGGGATACCCACAGGCACTGCACAAGCTCCACCCATTCTTTTTTTTTTTTTTTTTTTTTTTTTTTTTACAACCCGCATTCCCTGCATCAGCAGGCGGAGCCACCCATTCTTTTTATTCCTGTTGTTCTATGAAGACAAGTGCCTGAGAGCACTTCCAGCAAAGCTTTTAAGGCTTCTGGGCATAGTATCTCCCAGTCCACTAAATTACAACAAAGAGGCTAACCTAATGTGAGGCAAGGCTAAACTGCAAGTACTCAAGGTCATAAAAATAAACTCTGTAGTGGAGATGAAAGCAGAAACACTTCAAACATAAGGAGACAGCTTGGAAATCCCGAGGAGGAAGAGGGAACCCCTGCCCTTTACTGGAGGCCACCTTTTAAGAGCCCTGAAAGGCAACATGTGTGCAGAATGGACTCCATGTGCCCACTTGTTCCCCAATGGTCTCTAGAATTAAGCACTATTCTAAACCCTCCTAAAGCCTGCCTGAGTAAACAGATGAATTCTTATAGCAGAAACCAAAAGCAAATATAAAAAGTAAAACACTAACCAAAATAAATACAGGAATTCCTACTATCATAGTTTATACTCAACTTTGTTCTGGAATCTCTAGTCATAAAACAGTTTTAAATACTGAAAAGAAAGAAATGCAAATTTGATTATTAGCAGATGAATTAATTATCTACCTCAAAAGCCAACATCATAGAAACATCCAGAAATCATAAAATTGTTCAGTAAGGTGACCAGATGTGGCAATCTTTTATACTTGTGATAAAAACTATTTGGAAAAGTTCCAGCATAATGGTATCAAACTAGAAAATATCTAAGAATAAATACAGCAAGGTAATGGCAAAAGATATATTAAAAAAGTTTTAAAGGTTCTCTGAAGTATATAAATGGGAGCTTGAATACAGGGTGGTGCATATATTGTTCCTAAATAGGAAACATCATTCTTGTGAATATTTCACTTTCTCTTCAAATTAATTTTTAAATTACATGTGATTTAGGTCAAAAATTAAAAAAACATTTTGGAGAAGGGAAACATGTCAAACTGTTAACCAGGCATAAATATATAGGACTAGAAGCTAAATACATTAAGACTATCCAAAATTATTTTTGAAAGAGAAATACAGTTAAATACAGAAATACAGTTAAAATACAGTTGAATGAAAGAAGAAAATACCAATCACCCATTTTACCCCCATTCAGAGAGAAACAATGTTTGCATTCTGGTAAATATACTTCCAACAGCTCTCCTTCTTTTACACAAAGATGGAATTGTAGTCTATACACTATCGTCAACCTGCTTTTCTATTGTAACAATATTTTGTGAAAATTTCCCACGTCATTAACTGTTTTTCTTCATCATTAAAAAACGGTGGGAATTCCCTGGTGGTCCAGTGGTTAAGAATCTGCCTTTCAACACAGGGGACGCGCTTTTGATCCCTCCTCGGGGAACTAAGATCCCACATGCCGTGTAGCAACTAAGCCTGCGCACTCTGGAGCCCACGCGCCACAACTAGAGAGCCCGCATGCCGCAACTAAGACTCGAGGCAGCCAAATAAATAAATATTAGTAAGTAAATAATTATTTTAAAAAACATATATTGAAAACAAAAAAAATGGCACATAGTATTCCATTTAAAGTTATTTATGTTATTTTAATTTTCCCACTATTTTAAACATGCAACGATAGTCGCTGTGGTCAAATCCACTACGCTCATGATCATTTCCTTAGGGTAAGCTTCTGAAAACAGAATTGTTGGGGAAAAGGGTGTGCAAAAGTAAAGCTCTTGATAAAAATGGCCAACTGCCTTCCAAAAAGATCCGACCACATTCCTCCTATCAGTGTTTTTCCCTTGCACTCTCCCCAGTTCACTTCAAATTTGATTTTTCAAAATCACTAACCCTATTTAGTCTAATCTGTTGTCCTTCCCTTGGCCCCAACCACATTTGAGTGTTTCTCTAAAAGTGAGATTTCTCATAATACAAATGTGATATCACACGATGGACTGAGCAGGAAACAAGATTTGCAAGATGCAGACCACTATAGTCGTAAGAGGACTAGACTTTCAGCTGACACAAATACAGCAGGTTCTGTCAGACACAGCTGCTTCACTTAGTGACTAGAATGGACTACAATATACTGTGTTAATGGGAGGGCTGGAGCTGTGAGGAAAAGGAAGGAGGCTCCCTTGAGCGAAACCCAGCCAGTTAGCAGGGCCTGGGGGGTGTGGGAATGGGGAGACGTTGGTCAGAGTACAAACATCCAGCGATAAGATGAATAGGTTCTGAGGATCTAATGAACAGCATGGTGATCACAGTTAAATACTGTATGCTATACTTAAAAGTTGTTAAGAGAGCACCTCTTAAATCTTCTTACCACATAAAAGAAGTGGTAATTATGTGACCAGATGAAGGTGTTAGTGAATGCTAGGGTGGTAATCATTTTGCAACATATCCATGTATCAAGTTAACACATTGTGTACGTTAACCTTACACAATTTTATGTCAATTATATCTCAGTAAAGCTGGAAAGAAGAATTATGATGCCTTTTTATATTCCTACTTATAGTCATGTTTACAATCATTATTATGTATTTTTAATTTTATGTTTTATTAGTTGCAATGCTGACCACCAATTGTTTTATAAAGTGACTTTTTCAGGACTTCCCTGGTTAAGAATGAGCTTGCCAATGCAGGGGACATGAGTTCCATCCCTGGTCCGGGAAGATCCCACATGCCTCGGAGCAACTAAGCCCGTGTGCCACAACTACTGAAGTCCATGCACTCTAGGGCCCACATGTCGCAACTACTGAGCCCGCATGCTGCAAGTACTGAAGCCCACGCACCTAGAGCCGCAATCCACAAGAGAAGCCACTGCAATGAGAAGCCCTCGCATCGCAACGAAGAGTAGCCCCTGCTCACCACAACTAGAGAAAGCCCGCACGCAGCAAGAAGACCCAACACAGCCAAAAATAGTAAGTAAGTAAGTAAGTAAATAAATAAATAAATAAATAAATAAATGACTTTTTCATTCTTGAGGACATTTTGACATGTATCTCAGAAAACAACATCACTCCCTCTCAGTAGCTTTATTTTAAGAAAGGTATGATACCAAAGGTATGTTTCCTGAAACCTTAGTATGTCTGAGGATGTCCTGTTGTCTTTGAGTCTGAAAAACAACTGTTACTTCACAATTCTGAAGGAGATTTAATTCCTCTGGTGTTCACTGCTGTGGACAAGTCTGTGCCTCTCTTCTCTGCTCCTTTGTAGGGAATATTTTGTTAAGTTTTTTGTGTTTTTTTTTCTTTTTGCCTGTTTGTTTGTTTTTACCATTTATCCATAACCTGTAAACATTTGCCACATTTAAGTGCAGAGTTTTCCCCTTAATTTTGCTTAAATATGATAAGCTGTTCTGATTTTAGAAGTCAGGTATGAGCTTCAGCTCATGAAAGCATTCTTCTTATCTTACACTATGTCTGATTACTGCTTCTATTCCCATTGTTCTGACCTCCTCACCAAGAACACCTTTGATTCCTAGGTCCTTCACTTACGCCTCCCACATCTGTCATCTTCTCTCTTAATGCTTGCATTCTTTCTGTGATGATCCTTTGCATTCTGGGGGCACTTGTCAGATTGGACCTGTTCACCACCTAGGCGTTCATGGTATGACTTCACTTTAAACATTAGTCTGACTTCTTGACGGCCCCAAGAAGCACAAGTCTAATTATTTCCATCCTAATAATTTGAATTTATTTTATACCCAAGTCCCTGAAGTCTTTATACACTGCTTGATTAAAAAAATATATGAATAAGGTTCTTAATATCCTCTTTCCACACCAAAGTCCATTTTAATCCTTTAATTTGAGCTCTAAAGCACTAGAATGATCATTACTTTTGAACAGAAGAGTCATGCTATTGTATGTTTGTGGTTTGACCTACTTTTATGTTTAGGAATTAATTTATCAGAATAGCACATCTTTGGCTTTCTGAACTTGCTAAGTAAAACAAAGATAAGCAACAGATAGGAAATCTTCACACATGTGGTTTAAAAATACCCTAAGGGCTTCCCTGGTGGTGCAGTGGTTGAGAGTCCGCCTGCCGGTTCAGGGGACACGGGTTCGTGCCCCGGTCCGGGAGGATCCCACATGCCGCGGAGCAGCTGGGGCCGTGAGCCATGGCTGCTGAGCCTGCGCGTC
>NW_006773042.1:1571058-1585097 GCF_000442215.2 Lipotes vexillifer
AAAAAAAAAATACCCTAAGAAAAAGTAATCTGTATGAGGAAAAGTGTCAGGGTTGCCATCATGAGAAGTAATTCAATAGTTGGTTACTTTCATCCTGTAGCAAACCCAAAAAATGTTTAACGAAGGAAAAGGGAGAATTTCATTTATTTTACTCTTGTTAAGTTCCTTTTGAACTCAGGAGGTTAAACTATGATGTGAAATGATTTAGACACTGAAGATTTATTACTGAAAAGCTAAATTCATTCTTTACACTGCAGAGGTTTTCTCTAAATAAATCTTTATTGCACTAACCACAAACCTGACCAAACTCTTACCTAAGTGCTTTCTGTTTGTTAAAATAACCTCCCAATTCTCTTACAATGTCTACTTTACTACCCAGGATTCTTAGTATTAACCTTTTATATTAAAACACTACAAAAACAGAGTATTTTATTCCAATTTAGGCTTGCCTCCCGTATTTATAAAATTTCTCTATCTCTTTCAGGTCTTACATCTATATATCTGTGTTTCAGTTAAAGAACTTCCCACTGAGACATTATCCATATTTGTAAAACTCCCATTCCTATCTCCACTTCTATAGAAGCAAAGATGTGTACTATTCTAAGATTAAGGAATAATGTATTCCTTTAATGTAAGAGAATTTTGAGATATAATTCATGCAACTTAATATATTTTGATATTGTAATATGGACCAAACATCTTTTGAAACATATATAAACATTCCTACTACTTGTGCCAAACTTAACTATAACTTAATAGCTAATTTTGAAAAATATATTAATATTGATAAAATATAAAATTATAAAAATATATTATCAAATGATTCCTTAAGGGTTTATATAAATAAATAGAATAAGTGAATAAGGAGCCCTATATATCAGTAAATACAAGGGCAAGCACAGAAGGGTTGAGTTCACTTATGTTAGAAGCTTTTGTGTGGATGCTTACCGTGTGCCCCGTGCTACAATAGGTGCTAGATCTAGATTTATCTGATGCCATCTGCCTCGATGTAATTAATCCACTTCCTTTCTCCTACTTCCCCTCTCAAAAACAAAACACTTTTGGCATTGGCACCATTTTGTTACAAGGCAATTCTAGTGACTCAGTCTTTCCATAACATCTTTTATCAGTATCTTAGCTGTAGTGTTCTCCGAAGTGGTAGGAGAGAGTAATGAATTACTACCCAAGGCTTACATGAGGCACAGATAAATCTAATTTAATAAGTAAAAAACATTATTTTGTCAAAATATGCTTGCTTAAATCAGGTAGGTAATGTTACAGATGTGGAAATAGATACCTACAGAAAGTAGTCATTTTCTTTTATATTGATGATAGAACTTCACATTTGTCTAATGTTCTTTTTCTAAAGCCCTTGGGTTTGCTCTATTACATTATTCAGTTCTCTATAATTTTCTGATTAACATTAAAAATAAATTTAAACTGTGTAAGAACATAAAGAAAACAAAACTCCTTTGCAGTTTCTGTACCCAGAGAAAACAATAATCAACATATTGTTATAGATCCTTCCAGTCTGTTTTTCTGTAAGTTATCATTTATCATCCATTAACTTTTTATTTATTTATTTATTTATTTATTTTTGGCTGTGTTGGATCTTTGTTACTGTGCGTGGGCTTTCTCTAGCTGCGGCGAGCATGGGCTGCTCCTCTTTGCGGTGCCTGGGCTTCTCATTGCAGTGGCTTCTCTTGTTGTGGAGCATGGGCTCTAGGTGTGCGGGCTTCAGTACCTGTGGCTCACAGGCTCAGTAACGGTGGCTCATGGGCTCTAGAGCGCAGGCTCAGTAGTTGTGGCGCACGGGCTTAGTTGCTCTGAAGCATGTGGGATCTTCCAGGACCAGGGCTCGAACCCATGTCCCCTGTACTGGCAGGCGGATTCTTTACCACTGCGCCACCAGGCTCCATTAACTTTTTGTTTTGACTTTCTGTGCGTTCCCTGGATTACTTCTTTTACACATATTTACCTCACACCTTTAAGTAACAATTTCCAGGCCTTTCACCTAAAATCCAGGTCCCTCTAGACAAATCCATTTGGTACCTCTAAAATACCTCCAAACACAAGTTCATTATTTCCTTCTTTCTTCTTGAGTGTTCCAGTTTGTCAGTTCTTGACTCTGTTCTTTTTCTCCCTCACACACTACATTAGTCACCAAATACTGCTGTTTCTATGAGCAAAATCTCTCCTTAGGGTGCTCTCTTCTGCCCCCGTCTCCAAACTGCCTTCAGGCTCACTTCCATCCATTGTCCTTAGATTTATCCTCTTAAAACAGACAGTTAATGGAGTTCCCCCAGCCGCTTCCCACTGATACAGGATAAAGTCCAAATCCTTAACGTGGCTGACAAGACCCTCCCATTTTAGCACCTCTCCTCCCCAGGCTAGAGCCACCAAAAGAACCTGGACTAGAATTACTTTTGACTTGAGGTCTAATACTCCACCTAGTGGTACGGGACAACATTCTGGGATGGGAATAGGAAATATGCCACGTCAGCCCTATGAGATCAAGCAAACCTGCCAACACAGCTGTCTGTCAGCTACAGTCAGATGCAAAAAGGGACAAAGAACCCTGGGACTCAATGGCCCACCTAGTAGTTTTCTATAAGCACTGGATTCTCCTAAGAAAATGCCTCAAACCCCCAAACCGTTGTTATCATTGCCATTCTTGAGAGAAAATGAAAAGCTACAATGGCATCTCTTTACTTAACTGTCACCAAATAAAATCACAGGATAATTCTGACTCAACTATTGTAATGTTGCCTACATCCTTCCAGAATTTTCATGAAACTCAAACAAATCACAGTATTCATTCATCTATGTACATGTCACCCACTCAATGCACATTTAAAGAGCACCTGTAATGCAGATACTACACAAAGCTAATAATACAGGGTCCAAGCCAAAGCAGCCTGTAAACTGGAGAGCAGATAAATAAATCCATGATGACAATGCAGAAGGGAAGTCTAACCTGTCCAGGGACAGGGAGGGCTTCCTGCAAGAAAAGATGACTGAGGTGATTGGGTGAAGTCTAGGAAGAGTTAGTTAGGTAAAGAGCAGAGTGAAGGGTATTGTTTCACATTCAAAGTGTTACACATGCAACAGAGTGCAGCACGTTAAAAAGCTATCCCAAAGCAGCACCTGCAGTTAGTGCAGCATCATGAAAAAAGAAATCTCAATGGATAGGACTCTATCAACCTCCTTCAGGGAAACCCTACAGAGCAAAATGTCTCCATTTAAAAATACTTCTTAAGCAGCAGCATTTAAGGTAGGATGAGAAAGGACAGGATTTTAAACTGTACAACGGTAAAAACCACACATGTTCAAATGTCCAATGTGTACACTGTAAAAGATGTGAAATGCAATTTTCCTTACTCCTCTTTTTAGGGATAATACTCAACACTTAAAATTTTAAGAGGAAGTTTTATTAATCCACAGAAGTCTCTTTCAATAGGTTGACAGTTACAGCTTTTTATAAAATGCTGAATGGCTTCAGATTAAAAGCATCCATGAAGCTATGTAATATATGACATAATCACAGGAACCCACTGGAATACTACAAACCACAGGCTTTCCACTGCAGATCCCTCATCTGCCTCTGTTGGAGCAATGTCAGCAAAACCTCATTTATAACCATCCCAATGGCAGCCCACCTTTATCTTTGATGAGCACTAGTAGAGAGTTATATTAACAAAGAGACGAGATCTGTCCCCCGGTAACTTTGGCATCAACTGGGACCAAGTTTGGGACCCTGTGGACCAAGTGCCTGCTACCAGCCCAGGTTTCATATACTGGACTGCAGTTTGTTCTCAGAGACCTCCTTAATCTTCTGTCTCTGAGCCTAGCAATCTCAAGTACACTGTAACCCGTGTGCCACATCAAGTTTCATCTCCTGGTTCCCTTTCTTTGCACTCTTTTTTTTTTTTTTTTTGGCTGCGCTGGGTCTTCGTTGCTGCGAGCGGGGGCTACTCTTCGTTGTGGTGCGCAACCTTCTCATTATGCTAGCTTCTCTTGTTGTGGAGCATGGGCTCTAGGTACACAGGCTTCAGTAGTTGTGGCCTACGGGCTCAGTAGTTGTGGCACGCTGTGGCACATGGGCTCAGTAGTTGTGGCTTGCGGGCTCTAGAGAGCAGGCTCAGTAGTTGTGGCGCATGGGCTTAGTTGCTCCGCAGCATGTGGGATCCTCCTGGACCAGGGTTTGAACCCACGTCCCCTGCACTGGCAGGCGGATTCTTAACCACTGCACCACCAGGGAAGTCCCTTTGCATTCTCTTTTGAACATACTCCAGGCCTGCACGTGATAGGAGCAGTAGGTATGAGATGGATGGTAAAGTAAAGCAGGATCATCACCTCCATCGTGCTAGACAAGCCACCTGTGCTAATGCAGCTGCAGATGCAATGACTATCCTCAGAAACTACATGATACTGTGGACTCATTTTAAGATTCCCCTCAGCTACAACTCTCAAGTCATCATCATCGTGGTCTTTTTTTTTTTAACCAATGGATGCTAGGCCATTTCTCCTCCATTTCCTGTTGCCTAGGAAACAGTGCAGGCATTTCTATCAACATTTTTATGGACATGTCTATAAATATTAAGAAAAATATTTCTCATACAAGGAAAGTGACTGTTCATTTAATAAATGTTTATGAGCAGACACAATGTACTAGACACTGTGTTAGATGTTGGGAACATAAAATTAAACAAGACACACCAACATTATTCAATTGTTATTCCCTTTAAACAAGATTATATATATATAATATATATATCTTTACACAATATTTATATATATTTATATAAATTATTATATAATTGTCATTCCCTTTACACATTATATATTATATATATACACACACACATAGTAGCTGCTCAATAAACTGTTACTATTATTATTATATATTATGACCAGTTAAAAATTATCATTTTTTAAAAACTATTACAGATTTTTTAAATGAAAATACTGCAGAGTTGCCACCAATACTCACCAATACTATAATATCTTTTTAGTTCTGTACGCCTGATCTCCTTTAACTGATTACTTTTTCTCTTTTTCTTCTCATCAGTAATATATTCCTCTTCCACAGCAATGTTGCACATGTCTTGTTCTAAAATGACTGTACTAGAATCTTCTTTTCCAGAATGAATCCTTGTAGCCATAGCTGAGGCTGTCTCTGCATTTTGTTTGGCTTGCTTTTTCTTTTTCAATCTAGGGATGAGAAAAAAAAAAGGAAAAACATTGGAGAAATAATTTGCTAAGAGAAATCATATTAATTTCATGCTACTGGGCTTTGAGAAACTAATTAACTGATATTGAAAACTCTTTATATTACTGTTAATTACACTTTCCTGTTATTTTTTTTCTTTTTTAATCACTTAAAAATTCTTATGTGGAGATCTGTGGCCTTTCCTCAATTTTATATCCTCCATACTTATGTCTCAAAAAAAAATCACTGGGAAATGCTTTAGACCTGAGGAAATACGAGATTCTTCTATAGGCTATAAAATGTTGGGTATTTTTTATCAAGATATGCAGCTACCCTACTACAATGCCATGTTTAGTGTGTTACATTTCTTTAAAAGTGTTTCTGGTTTCAAGGGTACCTTTGGACTGATGGGCAAGCACATTTATAAAAACAAATCCTTTATAATTGGCTCACACACTGAGTAGAAAGTTTGGCAAGGTATGAACTGGTTCAGGTCTGAGTAATTCCTTTCCTTTACACATATGATAGTAGTAGTGAAGAAAGAGCTGCATTTCCTGAGATAGAAAATGCCACAACGACAACATATAGTTGTTATGATTACTAATATAATAGCTGACTGATACATTAGTTAACATATTTGATGTTTTCAATTCTTCATTCCTAAGTCAAAGACGTACAACAGAAGAAGTTTACAATAATTCACTGAAATCCAGTAACTCAAAATATTTTCCAGTTGACGTATCACTCTGGTTAACTGACGTGTCACTCTGTACTCACTAGTCCTTCTTAAGAATGTTTTTACCACCCCAGAATGTAAAGAATAAGGGCCTTGGCCTCTACTATATGTGGCAGTCTGGTCATATATAAACATTTTTAAAATTAGGACCATTTTCCCCCCTTCTATCTAAGCACAGTTGGCTTTCTCACACACATGTCTATTTCCTTTGCTCTCTTGAGCATCTATACAATTTGATGCTGGGCAATGGATGAAATGTTTTGGGAGAAAAAGGAGATAACTGTAGGCTCAAACAGGGACTAAGGTTTGATTTTATGCTGATTTGCTCTGTAATGTTGGAAAAATTAACAGTCTAAAGAGGTCCCTCACTGAGGCTTAGCTATCTAACGGGGTCTTTTATTAGGATCAATTGAAAAAATATGTATCAACAGTAAAATACAAACAAACAGAAACAGTAGAATATACCCAAATGCAATCATAGGATGACATGAGAACTAAGCATGGTATAGTTCATGCTTAGCTCAAAAAGTTCACGTTATAGTTCAAAAACTCAGCTTTTGAGATAAAGGTACCATAACATGTTCTGACAAAATATTTCAACTAAGCTGTTATTCACTGAGCAACCAAGTTCTTATATTTTCATTAGCTAATAAATGAGTATATGGCCTAGGAGAAAGGAGAGCTGGAAAAAAATCATAAATGAACATATTGCCCATCTCTTAGCTTAGCTCTCTCTTTAGGCTTACTTGTTAAAAAAACAAATAAGAACACAAACTAAACAAAATTGGAAATTCATAAAAAGGAATTATATCCAGGAAGCACGTTTTTATTTTCTATCCTCAGATTTTAAACTGTTTTTTTCTGGTAAAAGAGTAGGTGGCTCTTTGCAAAGGTGTGTCAGATAGTGCTCCTAATAAAACAATTTCTCTCTCGATCAAGATTTCTGTATGAGGCTGAAATTAATATGCAGTAACCTGGATATCACACACAGATCAGCTCTGTGCTTAGGGAGGTATATGCAAAGAGCTGATCTCTGTATCCAGAAGGACATGCGCATCTTGTTCTGATATACTGGTTTAACAAAAACATGCCTGAGGTGAACGTTACTGCCCACTTCCCAAAATGATTCCTTCCAGGGAGGAGAGAAAAGAGACTTCAAAAATTAGTTCTATGCAGACTGAGATATGTTGCTGCTTCTTAACCTCCTGAATTCTTCTACTGTAAGTTAATTTAAATGTCCTTATTTCACTGTTCCCACTATAATTAAATTCACTCAGATCTAGGGCACATGTTTTGATGAACAGCAGCACTGTTGGAGACATCTCATTAGAGGCTGATTTTCACACATGGAAATAACAAAATGGGATACATTGTTTCACTCATTTTCCCCCCTTTCCACACAGACCATTATTGTCAACCCATATAGCCAAACATAGTTGTTATTTCAGAAAGGGAAAAAAAAAAAAACTAGATAATAGCAATACCAAACTTGTTTAACAGAAGACAGAGTACAATTTAACACTTCAGTAATTTTACAATCAGCTACATCTTTTGTTTTGACTAGAGAACTCATGAGAATTTGTTTCTCTGGAGGTTATCAATATGAGCAGAACATTCTGATCTTGTAACTGGAAATCAGACGTGAGTTCTGGAAGCCCACTGTAAAATCCTTCCCCAAAGCATGTTAATACATTGTTAATACTTTTCTAAGGGGGGATAACTGCCAATCTGATAAATGTGGTACAGTTAATGCTCTTCAAACATTCCTTTTTAGGGCTTTTATCTTTTAAGCCTTCCCTTTTTTTTTTTTTTTTTTGCAGTACGCGGGCCTCTCACTGTCGTGGCCTCTCCCACTGCGGAGCACAGGCTCCGGACACGCAGGCTCAGCGGCCACGGCTCACGGGCCCAGCCGCTCCGCGGCACGTGGGATCCTCCCAGACCGGGGCACGAACCCGTGTTCCCTGCATCGGCAGGCAGACTCTCAACCACTGCGCCACCAGGGAAGCCCCCAAAGCTTTTTTAATGGCCCCAAATGTACACATTTATATGGTGGACTAAATAAATTACCTGGGGCTTCCCTGGTGGCACAGTGGTTAAGAACCCGCCTGCCAATGCAGGAGACATGGGTTCGAGCCCTGGTCCGGGAAGATCCCACATGCTGCGGAGCAACTAAGCCCGTGCACCACAACTACTGTGCCTGCGCTCTAGAGTCTGCGAGCCACAAGTACTGAGCCCGCGTGCCACAACTACTGAAGCCCGCACACCTACAGCCCGTGCTCCACAACGAGAAGCCACCGCAGTGAGAAGCCCGCGCACCACAACGAAGAGTAGCCCCCGGTCACCGCAACTAGAGAAAGCCCGCACAGAGCAACAAAGACCCAATGCAACCAAAATTAATTAATTAAAAAAAAATTACCTGGCAAGTAATCTTAAACAGATGAGTGATTGAAAATGGTGAGACATATTTAACATTTGATTGCTGTGAATCCAAAAAAACCCCCAAAAACCCAAAAAACCTTTTGTGATGCTCATTTGTCTTTTTAAAAAATAGATCACAATTTCATAAAACAAGTGTTTATTACACAATCTCCTCTCACTACTGTAACCAAGCCCTGTCAATTCTATTTCCTAAATCTCTCCCTCTCAAATACACCTCCTTTTCTTGGTCTCTGCTCCCATGGAATGATTTCAGGCTTTCATCATCTCTCTGACTGAACTATTTTTTTACAATATAATTTATTGTTCTTTGTTTTATTATGAAAATAATATGTGTTCATACTAGGAAATTTTGAAAATGCAGAAAAATAAAAATAACACTTAAATGAAATGCTAACACTAAGAGGCAATCACTGTTTGGGGGAGAAAATGTAAAGGTAGGGGCAATTACACTAATCAGACCTTCCCCAAGAGCAGAAGAATGAGGCAGTGTGGCTCACCATCGTGATTCTGAGCTTCTTATACGTACCTTTCCATAAAGGATATTAAAGGACTATATAAGATAAACAAGGACTTACCGTATTGTACAGGGAACTATACTCAATATCTTGTAATAACCTATAATGGAAAAAATCTGGAAAAGAATATATAAGTATGTATGTACGTATAACTGAATCTGTTGTACACTTGAAACACAACACTGTAAATTAACAATACTCCAATTTTAAAAAAAGGAATACTAAAGGGCTTATTTTGGAATCTCTTGGCTCCTTTTACATTAAAATTGTGTGCACTTGTAAGACATATGCACACCTCACTTTTCCCCCTACTTGTATCCTAATCCAGAGATAGCAGACTACAGAAATAAATAACGTGATACTGCTAAAGAAAGCATTTTTTAGTAGCTCAATGAAAACTGTTTTCCTCTGAAGCTTTTTCCTTTACTAAAGGAAATAAGTTTAAAGCACTGGCGGCCATCAAAGCCAAGGGACTGGAGCAAGTTCCTTTCTTTGTTTCTGCAGAGGTCTTCCCTGTTGCTTGCTGACCACCAGTGGAATGTAACACAAAAAGGCACCAAATGCAGAGAGGAGGTTTCCAATAGCACTAGAGTGAAAGCTTCATGAGGGTAGGGATTTGTTTAGGTTCTGTTAATGCCATACTCCCAGGGCCTGTGCATGGTACACATTAGCTATTCAATAAATACTTCTTGAAAAAATAAATAGATAAATGAGGATATGTTCTGATTTGTTTGAGATCTGCTCTCCTACAAACACGCCATTTCACAGCTTTCTTTGATTAGCAACATGTTCTCAAAAATACTCTCATCTCCTTATCTAGATACTTAAAAAGAAAATATATTAGCCACATAGAATTAAAAATATATTAAACTATAGACTTCTTTCATTATATTAACTTAGTGGCTCTCTATGTCTCTTTCCTTAATTCCATAATCTGAGGTCCATGTGTTTCTATAAAAAGTGCCATAGACATAAATATCTAGCACAGCACTGTCTAATATGGTAGCCACTAACTAGCCACCTGTGGTTATTAAATGTAATAAAAATTAAATAAAATTTTAAATTCAGTTCTTCAGTTACAAGAGTCATATTTTAAGAACTCAATAGACGCATGTGCTAGTGGGTACTGTATTGAACAACACATGTATAGAACACTTCTGTCATCACAGAAAGTACTGGACAGTGCTGACCTACAGCTGACTCAACAGAGAGTCCTATTAGCAAGAGACTAGAGGAAAGACTGAAGACAGAAATCGTTTCATATTTAAAGCTTATTGAGTATGTGCATAGAATACACCTACAAGGGTGTAACAAAAAATTTGTAAAGTGAGTTTCCAGCTAAAGAAAGGTAGCAGCTGTGGGGAAAGAGAGAGTAAGAAAAACTACTTTCTGCCTCTCTTTTATATATTTCGGATTTTAAACCATGTACAACATCTAGTCCCCCCCAGATTTTTTAAGTATTTAGTCTTTGAAGTCTCCTTCCTACAATAATTTAACACATAAATTGTCACATTTTTAAAACTGAGTTTTACTTTTTAAAAAAGATTATTACGAAAAGTTTGCAAGAGCTTTCTTCTAACAGCAACTACTATTGAGTTGACTAATGAACCAGGCACTGTGTTATGTACTTTATAAATATTATCCTATCCTCACAAAAGGCCAAGGAGGTAGGCAATCTTATCTCCATGTTACAGATAAGAAAAGAAGGCTGAGAAAAATTAGGGCCACTTTGCAAGGTCACAGGGCTTGGTTAAGTTGTGGAACAGGAATTCACAATGGCCACAGGGCCTCCAGGATCTCTCCTAAAAGTGTTATGGCATATATATACCTTGACTTTAAAATAAAATCCACTGGACTTTGGAAATTCTCTGAACTATTTGAGGGAGAATGGTTTGGCAACCTGGTAGGCTTCAAAGGAGAACATGCTCACAGGAAGGAAAGAGGTTCTGGGCTTGGCTCTCTGACAATCAGTTGTGACCTTCTTTGGAAATAAGATAAACTCTCCAGGACTTCTAAGGTAAACAAAACCAACAGGCTGACATGATTTTCAAGGTCCTGTCTGCCTCTAACAGTTGGCTGAGCTTAGGAAATGTGCTAAAGCTATTTTTGAGGTTAAAAAAAAAAAAATCTTTTAAATCCAAACTAAACCTTCCTAAGAGTCTGCACTTTCCTGTGCTCCCTCACATCTGATTACATCTTCCACTGCAGAGCTTCCAGCCCTGGGAAAATCCAGAGGTTAAGAAAGAACACCCTTCATATACAAAGGATGTTTTAAAAAAAAAAAAAAAAGGCAAAGAAGCTCTGCTCTACAATTTGGAGCTAATATCTCCATGAAGAAAAGTAGAAAATGTCAAAACTGAGCAGCCATGGAGGCAATATAATCTTTTTCTTTTACCGTTTTTTTTAAGTTTTTTCATTTTTTAATTTTATTAAGCATATCCCTTGGTGTCTCATTTCATCCAGTTACAGGTAAAGAGGGGATGAGGGCTTCCCTGGTGGCGCAGTGGTTGAGAGTCCGCCTGCTGATGCAGGGGACGCGGGTTCGTGCCCTGGTCTGGGAAGATCCCACATGCCGCGGAGCAGCTAAGCCCGTGAGCCACAACTACTGAGCCTGTGCTCTAGAGCCCGTGTGCCACAGCTAATGAAGCCCATGTGCTAGAGCCCGTGCTCCACAACAAGAGAAGCCATCGCAATGAGAAGCCCGTGCACTGCAACGAAGAGTAGCCCCCGCTCACCGCAACTAGAGAAAGCCCGCGCACAGCAACAAAAGACCCAACACAACCTAAATAAATAAATAATAAAATAAATAAATTTATTTAAAAAAAAAAGAAAACCCTCCAAGACCAACAACTATTCCATTTAGCTATATATGTACATAGGTTTAGATATATAGGAAAATGGTTGGTCAACGGGGAAAGAGAGAAGAGAGGTAACTTTTACTTTACACTTACATAATTTGGTGTTGCATTTTTTTATACAGCAAGCATATATATTAATTTTGTAATTATAAGGCAAATATATTTTAAAAAACTAAACATCTATAGCTATGACAACATTTTGCTGAGTCTCATTCAGAGGTATATCTTTTTTCTGAATCCAGCTATCACAGTAAATTGCTGCACTGCAACCCCAATCCCCTTCTTTATCAAGGCAGAGCTGGTCTGTGGCCCTCAGGGACCTTCTCTTAGTTCTTGATCTTGGCTGTTCCGCTGCAACCTTGTCGTTGTACTGTTCTGACCTTCAGAGTCTTGGCTGTTTTTTCCCGGTTGCCTAAACCAGACTCTTGCCATTTCCAGACTCAGGGAAATGGGTGTTGCCACAGAATAAGTTCGGCCTGTGAGCCAGAAACATCCGTGTTTGAACCCTCACTATTCTTTATTAGGTATGCATCTTCAGGCAAGTTACTAAATCTCAACTCAGGTTCCTTGTCTGTGAAAGGGAAACAACGGCCTCAGATGGGGTTTTCTGATGATTAAACTAAGTAGTACACGGACAGCTTACCTGTACTATTAAACACAACCTGTGCCTGGCTCCCAGTAAGAGCTCAATAACCAGATGTACCTACTTGGTTGTGCCACGGTTGTTGTCACTACTTGGGGATCTCTCAAGATCCAAGAAAATGAGGTAACACATAAAAAGAGTATAACACAACAAAGTAGATGTCTGAGAGATTCCAGACATTATTCTTCTCACTGTACATAAATATTAACTTTAGTTAACTGTGCTATGAATTTAGACACCAGCACAAAGCTATTTATTATTTCTAGGAGAACATCACTTCTGGTTTTCCATTTCATTTTGTGATTTCACAAATGGAAGGTCAGTTTTCCGTTTCCACTGCAAATTCCCAACTGGGATAAATGCCAAATAAAATCAAACTTCAAGCCGGGGGCGGGGGGGAATCATTGAAAAACAAAACGAAACAAAACACTCACCTAATGAAAATTCTCTCTTGGAATTATGATCAAATAAAACCAAAAAGTTCAGGAGTCATCCCTGGAAAAATCTGTAGATGTACCTGATTCTAGTGCCACCCTTTGAAATGTGCATTCATTCTTTTCATTTAGTCTAATTTTGATCATGAAATCCCCCTCTCCCCCAGGAGAATTCATCAGTTCAAATGGAAAAACTCTGGTTCCATAGAACCAACACAGTTAGAAAATGAAATCCTTTGGCTTTGAGTTCACTAACCAGCAATACAACCATCCAGATGAACACAGGTAACAGAATTTCCCTTGGCCTCAAGAAACAACTGCGTTCCAATAAAGACTGCTAAACAGAATGCCAATCAGGGACACACCACAAAATTTTCCCTTTTCTAGGATTTCTTTGTGCTATTATAACAGTGATGGACTCAGCAGACCTGAGCGGACTCTGGTAATCAAAGTGCAGGTGCCAGGAGTGGACATAAACAAATTGTCACACTTTCAGAGAAGGCTTGGGGGGGGTGGCTTCATAAGGGACATTTCAGAGAACCTTACACGCTCCCCCCAGCACCAGGATGACAATGGTACTGCCACAAAATGGATGCCTACTGTGTAGAATGTTTGCCTTGTATTTACGAAACAAGACAGGCTTTTGTTGCATATATAGAGTGCCCGTGTGGGAGTCTGGTTCCCTTTTCCAAAAATCAGTTTGCTGAGTCACAACCTGAAAAAGTTACATGGGAATCAATAGTACGTATGGACAACAGCAGTATATACCTCAGCCATAAACTGAGAAAGGGAACCAGAAAAGGGAACTTGCTCTGGGAGATAAGAGAATTGCATTCTGCTAAGAGTAATCGGCAAAGTCCTGTAAATATAATATAATATTTAAATATTAGGAATTTTATGCTTATCAGTCAAGAATAAGCTGATAAACACAGCAATACAGAAATTAACCAAAATCTGCAAACAGAAATGATAAGAAATGACTACGTATTTGGCAGTTTTTAAATTCCCTTTTGCTTTATAATGGTATTATGTATGTAGTTTATTTAACTTAATATCATCAAGTCAACTAGCTGTATTAGCTTCCTATGGCTGCTGTCACAAATTAAACTTGGTAGTTTAAAACAACACACGCATATTCTCTTACAGTTCTGAAGGTCAGAAGTCGAAACTCAGTCACGGGGCCACACTACCTGCAGACACTC
>NW_006773042.1:1585107-1597314 GCF_000442215.2 Lipotes vexillifer
TTCTCCAGCTGCTAGGTTGTATCCCTTGCGGCCCCTTCTCCCATCTTCAAAGCCAGCAGCACAGTTTCTCGTTTCACTGTCACACATTCTTCTCTGCAGTCAAATCTCCCTCTGCCTCCTTCTTATATGAACACTGAGATTGCATTCAGAAGCCAACCCAGATAATCCAGGATAATCTCCCCATCTCAAGAGCCTTAACCTAATCTTATCTTCAATGTCTTTTAGCCAGAGAAGGTAACACTCCCAGGTCTAAGGATTAGAAGCTGGATATCTTTGGGGGTCATTATTCAGTCTACCACACTGGCTAAATTAGCTTTTGCGTCATAAATAATTGTAAACTGAGCAGCATATCACTGTAGTGTCTTGTTTCCCATGTCTAAATCATTTCTGCATCTATGCAATGTGTTGTCTACATTACTTGAAAAAGTTCACTCCTGTCAGTGACCGGCAGTAAGCAAATATTTCTCAAGAAAAAACAAAAAGTTTACTCAGGACCATCTTGAAATCTAAAGGTGCAATGAAAATACCACAAACATGAGCTCTCATTTTTTGTTGGGTGACTGCAAAACAGTCTCTTGGAGGTGGAGATATTGGAAGGAAAATTTTTAACAGGCAGGATTTCTAAGGAGTTCATCTCGTTTTCATATCTGATTTCTTTAATCTTCACTGAAAACAGGTATTCACTCTTTATGACCAAAGCCAAGAAGTCCTCCAAATACTTTTTTTTCTTTTACTAGAGCCCCTTAGCATGCCCAGAAATCTTTTTTTTTTAAAGTCAGTTAACTATTTTTTAAAATACCTTTTACTCAGAATGAATCATATGCTCAGACTCCCCAGTGACATTTACAGAAAAGAGCATTGGGATATATATTTCAATGACATATCTACCTCAGCATAACAGCAACATATTTCAGGGACACAATTCTGAAGAAACAGAAAATTTTGATTTATTGAAGCCATTTAAGCAAAACAAGCAACTAATTAAAGAATACTACTCTGAAAATTTTCAAGCAGAAATACGAAGATGCCAGGGATCTTGTTCTCAGATTTTAACCTAAGTCGCTGTTAACTGCTTAAACTATAGAAACATGGAGAAAAATAAGGTTGAAAAAAGACAATCCTGAAAAGAAATCAGTTTAGTATATAAATTAACATTTTACTGAAGGCCTAGTGAGTGAAACACAACATTTATGATCAGCAGAAATGGCCTGCTTACAGAAAACAGTTATGAGTGGCATAATATTATAATATGCTCTAACTCAACTTCTCTCACCCTTCCAACTTTTAAAATATATTCTAATAATTTTTAACTGCTTTTTTTTTTTTTTTTTTTTTTTTTGCGGTACGCGGGCCTCTCTCACTGTTGTGGCCTCTCCCGTTGCGGAGCACAGGCTCCAGACGCGTAGGCTCAGCGGCCATGGCTCACGGGCCCAGCCGCTCTGTGGCATGTGGGATCTTCCCGGACCGGGGCACGAACCCGCGTCCCCTGCATAGGCAGGCGGACTCTCAACGACACTGCACCACCAGGGAAGCCCTTAACTGCTTTTAAACAAGTTAGACACACACATATCCTTTTATGATAATGTTATTTCAATGTCATAAACTAGACACGGGATCATAACTCCTCCTATCATTACAGGTACTTTCAGAAAGAATAACCTTATATCAGGCATGAAATTTTTTGAATTATTTTGGAAGATGCCCATAATTTAGCTGGCTTACATCCAGTATGTAGATGTATTTCTTCCAATTAATATATACTGGTCACGTCCTTGGGAAGAGACATTGCTCAAAAATAAAATTCAGGGAATGGGAGACTAGTAATACCTACTTTGAAATTTTTCCCTACTAAAATTAGTGTAGAACTCTGGGGTAATTCATTTGTGTGTCAGGGTGAACCAAACATAGATTTTTGAAGAAAAATCCTGGCCTTGCTTTCATGTATCTGAGGGCCCATCTCTATGGTGATGATCTTCCAACAACACAGCAGTCTTGGTTAGGGTCTTCAAAAAACCTCATCAGTGGTCGTCTCTCAAGTATACTAGTTTGCTTGTAACCAACCAAAATAAACACCTGTGGTTTAATAAAAAATAATATTTGATCTTTTTCTTCCTTTGGTTTCTGGCACAGAGTTCCCAGAACATTTGGTGTCTCCTGAGCGATGAGAATGTCTCTGTATACTCATGCGATGACTCTGGTATGTGTGGGGAGGAGGGGTAGGGAGTGAGGGGGCCTAGATAGCTTCAAGATAGGGGTTGGTCACCAGAAACACCAAGGCTTGATTAGAAGCTTGGAACTTTCAGCCCCACCCCCAGACCTTGAGAGAGGGGACAGAGAGGAGGGGCTAGAGATTCAGTTCAATCACCAATGGCCAATGATTCAATCAATCATGCCTACCCCGTGAAAGCCCTTAAATGACAGAGTTCAGAGAACTTCCAGGGTTGGTGAACAAATCAGTGTTCTAGGAGGGTGGCACACCCAGAGAGGACATGGAAGCTCTGTCCTCCCCACCCACATACTTTGCCCTATGCTTCTCTTCTATTGGGGTGTTCCTGAGTTATATCCTTTATAATAAACTGGTAAATGTAAATAAAGTGTTTTCCTGAGTCCTGTGAGTCATTCCAGTGAATGAGTAGGGGATCATGGGAACCAAATTCATAGCCAAGTTGGCTGTATGTATGGGTTGACTCGGGATGTGGAACTTACAAGGACCATCTGGGGTGAGGGCAGTCTTGAGAAACTGAGCCCTTAAACCTGTGTAGTCTGACACTCAGAGCTGTTAGTGTGAGAATTGAACTGAATGGTTGGACACCCAGCTGGTATTGGAGAATCCAAGAATACCAGATGCTAGACTTTGCCAAAGAACCAACCTTGAGCACAGCAGAGAAGATGGAGGTGAGATTGATAAAGACTTGTGTGAAAAACATGCAGGCTCCCCTTTCCTCTGATGAGAGTTGAATGATTGAACACCTGCTGGCAAGTCCTGCTTGGCCCACAAGCACTTTCTAAAAATCCAAATGACCTAATGGTGAGCATTTAAAATGGGGACATTTTACATTAAAATCCAGATTTCAGGCTGACCTTGAAGAATTAGAAGACACAATAGCACTGGACTGAGCCCCACATGGCAAAACAGGATGGAGCAGAGTGAGAACAGCCTCCCTCCTCTGAGAGGGCATGTGCCGCGCAGTCACCAGTCTCTTCCATCCGTGCAGCACCTCCACGCCCAAGGCTGACAGCTACCACGTAGCATCCACTCATTTACATCATTGCTTTGGTTCCTAAGGTCACTGTTTGCATTTTTTGCTACAGACAACATAAAGTTTTATTCTTACGTCAATTCAGATCGTCAGGAAGCTGCAGTCTTGGACTATACTGTGTTGGCCTACTGCAGAATGTCTTTAAGTCACTTTTTGGCTTCATATCCTCTCTTTTCACTCATAGTCACTGCAATAAATTGCTCTTATGGATGTTAAAGACACTACCACTAAATTTTTAGTGTTCCTTTTATCTAGGACGTGAATCCTATGTAATTTCAGAATTAAAGGCTAGGAAGGGCTTTGTCACCTGGGGAACTGGCGTGCTCCACTCATGATTAGGGAGAACTACGGAAAGGAGTCCCTTTATATCACTAACCATGAAGTAGTCATCCCTCGGTATATGGGGGATTGGTTTAGGACCGGCAGCCAGATACCAAAATTCATGGATGTTCGAGTCCCATAGTCGGCCCTCCATATCGGCTAGTTCTGCATCCATGGCTTCAACCAAGCCCGGATCCTATATTAAGCTTTTGATCCACAGTTGGGTGAATCCAGGGATGCAGAATCTGCAGATTCAGAAAGCTGACTGTATTTATTGGAAAAAAAAAAAAAAAAATCTGCATATAAGTGGACTGAGGGACTGAGCAGTTAAAACCCATGTTGTTCTATGGTCAACTGTAATTCTGAGTCAACTACACAACTAATAACATGCCATTCAGTGTTCTATTTTTCATCTCAATTTATATGTTCTCTAGCCTGGACTTTCAGTTTTTAATTAGTATTTTACAATTTTTTTTATAAGGGTAACACAGAGAAAATATATGAATATGTGGATACCTGCAACCTCATTCCTTGTGCTACCTCCTAAGGGAAACTCTGGGTCTGATTCTCAGCTTTCTCCCCTTTCCCTGGTTCTGGGCTTATTGACACAAATGTGAGAAATAAATTATCAGGAGGAGAGAAGTGGAGAAGAATATACAATGAGAGAGGAAATAGAAGAAAAGATACCAGGACTTCCCTGGTGGCGCAGTGGTTAGGAATCTGCCTGCCAATGCAGGGGACACGGGTTCGAGCCCTGGTCCAGGAGGACCCCACATGCCGCAGAGCAACTAGACCCGTGCGCCACAACTACTGGGCCTGTGCTCTAGAGCCCGCGAGCCACAACTGCTGAGCCTGCGTGCCACAACTACTGAAGCCCGTGCGCCTAGAGCCCATGCTCCACAACAAGAGAAATCGCCACAACGAGAGGCCCGCGCACTGCAACGAAGAGTGGCCCCCGCTCGCTGCAGCTAGAGAAAGCCCGCATGCAGCAACGAAGACCCAATGCAGCCAAAAATAAATAAATAAAAACAAATAGATGAATTAATTAATTTTTTTTTTTAAAAAAAGAAGAAAAATACCTAAAAATGAAGGTGGAAAGAAGGAGAAAGGTAAGGACTGACTGGATTTGAGGAGACCCTTTGTGTAGGTTTCAAGACAGAGAAAGTTTGGGGAGATAGCTGACAGCCATGTAAAAGTTCAGAGAGATGGGCAAAGAGGATTTTTTAAAAGTTCTATTACATATAATGCATTTACTCCCCTTTTGGATGTTTTCTGAGAGGTGAAGTAAGTATTTGAATTATTTTCAATTATTTTCACTGTTATACTTATTTCTTTGAATATGACTTAATGCTGGGACTGGACCACAACAAGTCTGCTTATATATATGGGTTACATAAATGTAGTTTTTATAAGGTGCCTCAAATCTCTATGGAATAAGATGGGGCATGAATGAATGAATGAACAGATAAGAAATAAACAAACTTCAGTGCTGCAATGATAAAGCAGGCTAATTATAAGTTATCTATGTCAAATTCCACAAATGGTTAAAATCCTTGAATCCCACCATGTCACATAGACTAAAAGGGACTAATACCACAGTGAAGTTGCTTGATACCCTTTACAATGACAGAAATCAAACGCTGCCCAACACCAATGTACTAATTTAAAGAATATAAGGTGCTCCGAGGGGGACAACTACCCTGAAACCTAACAACTCCCTCACCACTCGAACACCGGCCCATTTCCCCAGATAAAGAGAACTGGACTTTTCCATCATTAACCCTTCTTCATACTTAATATGTCACTTGGCACACGGAAACAAAATTCATTATACGCCATTAACTGAGTAATCAAACCACCTTCTCCAAGAGCAGTCTTTACCAAGAAACTTTCACTTTGATTTTATTACATTTTCTTTTTGATTTTTTAATAGTAGTTGATAAAAGGCAAGGTAATTTCACATAGATTTGCATTTGTTTATGTAGTTTTAATTGTTCTGATCTCAGAAATTCCTTTTAATTTCCATACACATTATGGAACTCTTTTACACCTTTATAATAATGGAATAATAGTCATCCAAATTTCCTGTGGATTTCCATGTTCCTGTGTGTTAGGCCATAAGAAAACTCAGCTGGACTTTATTCCGGCTGAGACTGAAGAAGCTTCTGAACAAAACCAAAATATGATGATAACAATATTTCATAAGATGAGGGAAAATAAATATGTTTTTAACTATCACTGAGACGCTCTGCAGGGAGTATACTAGTTGCAGTTCGAATTAAAGTCAAACAAAGGAAAGTTTCATTGCTGTTTATATGGATTAGCACAAAGAAGCCCCAATCAGTAAAAAGCAAGGCTCAATATTTAACCCATGTATTACACATTACAATTTCACAGCAACACGGGCAAAAACTAAAATTCAGCATTTATCAACTATTATATCCTTAGTAAATCTATTATACACACAAAAAATACGGAGTTCTTCATCAATATACATTAATTCCTCTATATTCAGATATTGTTTTAGGGGACTTGTGATGTTAAAGCACTAAATTGAGTTTTCAGAATTCTACATAAAGCTGTCCCAATATTAAAGATTCTAAAATGGTAAAATAATAATAATTTAAAATGACAAAATAATTACCTAAGCTAATAAAAAATTTATCTTTTCCATCTTGTTTTCCAAGAAGCACAAATCATAAAATTTCAGGTAGGAAAGCTCCTTAAAAGTCATCTCACTGAATTATCTATCCAATGATGGGATTAACAATTATATTTACAGACTCTTTCCAAACACTCCAGTGCCTAGAAATTCACCAAGACGCAACATACATCATTCTTCTTTTTAAAACTCAACTCCAGTGCCTAGTTCAGTATCTGATACACTATAGATAATTGTAGTAGACTTTTGTTGACCTCCCTACAGTCTGTTCCTCCTTGTTTTGCCATCAAGGACCAATTTTCAATAAATATACCCTTCCCTCACTTTTAATACCATATCTGGGTAGGGTTCCACCCCAGCTCCAGGGATGAAAAACACAGTTGGTCCTTGAACAATATTAAGTTTGAACTGCACAGGTCCACTTACATGGGGATTGTTTTCAAGAGGTAACACTACAGTACTACATGATCTGAGGTTGGTTGAATCTGTGGATGCAGAACCATGGACACATCAAAACTGCAGATATGGAGAGCCAACTATAAATTATATGTGGGTTTTTGACTATATGGAAGGTTAGCACCCATAACTCCTGTGTTGGTCAAGGGTCAACTGTATTTAACCCAGGCCAGTCAAAGCACTGAGGCTCCTCCTGCACAGCTGCCCAGAACCAGCACATGATCGAAGCTGGTCCAATCAGAGTGAACCTCAGGACTCACGTGAACTACAGGTAACACACTCACTTTGCCTACTGTTGCACAGGGGAGATCCTGTGTTGTCAGTGTTTATCAAGTAAATCCTGGGAAGGAAGACAAAAGAATGGAAGAGCTTATATACAGAGAAACTGAGTCATGACGACATTATTTGGGCCCCAAATCAAGGTATTCTTTAAGTCAAATCTAAAATCTATCTCAGGACTTTTTAACTTATGGGTGCTAGTAAATCCCCCAACTCCTTTCCCCCTAAGCTGGTTTGATCTGTTTTCTGTTACTTGACACCACCCACCCCTCAAAAAGAGAGTTCAGACTATCGTGTAAATTTACATGTGAATGACCCCAAAATGTGGACTGTCTGAGCTGGGGTTGGATAGCAGCTGGAAAGTTCGCCATTTTTGTCATGTGACAATAAAATGGATGCTGTATGCTAAAACTAGATCATGTGTCTATCAGGACTGCATTATTAGGGGACTTAAGAGAATTTTTAGGATTCTAGAGTAAACTGTCTACTTATTTAGCCTTCAGTAAGGTCTTCCAAAAAGAGACAAGTTGGGGCTGTAACTGATCTGCTGAAAGTAGAGCCAGATGAAAATACAATTTCACGAAGAGAAAACCTTTGTTTGCGGCTAAGGTGTGGTGACCTAGAGTCTTGCAGAGGTGGGAAAGCCAAATTATCTGCCCCAAACTAAAGTCAGTACAAGGAAAGTAGGGGACTTCACTATTCATTTTTTTTTTAAGTCTTTATTGAATTTGTTACAATATTGCTTCTGTTTTATGTTTTGGTTTTTTTGGCCGTGAGGCATGTGGAATCTTAGCTCCCTGACCAGGGATGGAACCCGCACCCCCTGCACTGGAAGGCAAAGTGTTAACCACTGGACCGCCAGGGAGGGACTTCACTATTCTGAGATGAGGATTTGTGAGAAGCTGATCTTCCTCAGGCCCCTTACCTCCAGTTATTCCCTCTGCCGGACACACGTGATGATGGCCCCTTTGCACAAATGCAGCAGAAATACAGCCCAGGGCTCATAAGAAGGAAATCAATAGTGCCTCCCCAGCTCAGGTCACTGGTTTTCACCGCCCTGAAGCATAGACCCAGAGGGTAGTGCTACTCTCAAGGCTAAGGAGATGGGCTGAGTACCAGCCCACAGCTGAGAGACCAAAATTCTCAAACCAAATTCTATCTTCATCCAAAGACAGTGGCTCCGCCAAGGCTATGGTTCTGGTTTCCAGCCATGGTGTTTAGCCAATGAAAACAGAATGAAAGCCTGCTAAATTTTTTAATGGAATTGTATTGCCAGGAAAAGAAACACCTTGATTTGTCAAACAAAATGGACTTGTAACTGCTCAACTCCCAAAGGAATCCCTCGATCCCCAAATCTATGCCATCAGAAGATGGCTACTAGAGAAGTCTGGCTCCCAGAAGGCTCCTCCTCCAAGCTGTCAAAACAGTGGATGAGAGTAAGCGGCTCTGAGCAGAACTGGGGCTGCCCAGGGAACTGATCCGCCGCCAGAGCAGCAGAACCTGCCCTCTGGCCGAGTACAGCACGCCACTGGCCACTGTGCGCGCCTTCCCAGGTTGCCTTTCCCAAACCGGAGTTTTCTTATTTTTATTTTTGTTTTTTTCCAAATGGGAGTTTTCACTTAGGGAGACTCTAAGCTGGACAACTAGATGAGCTCTTTCCCACCCAGGAAGGTGTGAGGCTGGAGCTGAGGCAGTCTGCTTGTCACCACATAATGAGCGTTCGGAGCCACCCCTGGCAGCTCCCTGTGGGGTCCACGAATGGAGAGGAAACAGCTGAGAGATGTAGTGTATGAACCCACTTAGTGCCCTGTCTATTCTTGGAGATTTTTTTTCCCACTGCATGAAAAGGAACACTAAACAATGATGACTTATAAGTAAATCAACGGCATTTATAAAGTTCTGCGTGAGACTGAATGCCATATTCCACCTCGGAAGTTTCTATCCATTGGTTTGACTTCCCACTTGCACCAGAGAACTGAGATTTCTGCTCCTTGCGGCAGGCCTTTCAAAATGTGAGACAGAGAGCACACTCACCCCTCGCACCAAGTTTTTTTTCTTCTTCTGACTAAATACCTCCAGTCTTTTCCGTTTCTCTTCACACAAGATACACGTATGCTCCTACTATGCTCACTGCTCTCAAACGAACACAGTTCAGTGCCTGCAAAATCTCATCTGGGCCTGGGCAGGCAGGCATGGAATCTGCTATCCTCTGCTCAGGGTGACACTAGCTGCTTAGGGCTGTCACAGCACACTGTCCAGTGTGGAACAGCCTCTTAGAAAATACTGGTGACTGGATGGATGGTAAAGGAGGAAGAGAAAAAAGAAAGGAAGGAGAGAAATAAGAAAGAAAAATAAGAAAGACATAAAATGAGGAAAGACAAAAAAGACAGGAAAAGAGAAGGAAGGAAGGGGGAGGGAGAAACTTAACAGATCAAGACATCCCCAAGTAGCAACTTTTAAAAGCATGTGTTTTACAGCAGAATGGCAACAGCCTATGAAAAACACTGCTTGTAGCCGCATAGCACAGAGAGATCAGCTCGGTGCTTTGTGACCACCTAGAGGGGTGGGATAGGGAGGGGGGGTGGGAGGGAGGTGCAAGAGGGAAGAGATATGGGGACATATGTATATGTATAACTCATTCACTTTTCTGTACAGCAGAAACTAACACAACATTGTAAATCAACTATACTCCAATAAAAATTAATTTAAACAAAAATAAATTTAAAAAGGGTGAGCCTCTGCAATTAGTAAAAACCGTGTTCTTTCTCAATTACTCTTCTGTTCCTCTAGTCCCTATTTCTCGTTCTAACAAGAATAATGCTTCAGTGTGCAGTGCCCTTGACCAGTCAGGATACCAAGCTTCTTGGTGGCACAGATGAATTACACTCTCATCCCAGCGACACTGCAGTCACAGAGCAGCTGGCGTTGGGAAATGCTCCATGCGGGGTGGGTGCAGCAGTAATGGAGCCAGCAGAGGCTGGGGGCTGTGAGGCCCCAGGAGACGATTTCTAATTCTGGTCTCATCTGACCCTTCAGCTGCAATCAACACTACTGACCAGACGTTTTCTGGCCTTCTTGACACCACCGCCTCCTGGTGTGGAGGGGTCTCTCCATCTCAAACCCCTTGTGCTTGCGTTCAGAAGGAAGGTCGCCGGCGACAAGGAGGTGGTGCCCAGGTGAACAATGATGAGATCAGAGAGACTGGCAGAGGCTGCGACACACAGGCCTTCTACCAGAATAAGGAGTTTAGAGTTTATTTCAAGGGCTATGAAAAGCCACTGGAAGATTTAGTGCAGAGAATGAGATGATCTGATTTGTGTTTTAAAAGTTTTTCTCGGGGGCTTCCCTGGTGGCACAGTGGTTGAGAGTCCGCCTGCCGATGCAGGGGACACGGGTTCGTGCCCCGGACCGGGAAGATCCCACATGCCGCGGAGCGGCTGGGCCCGTGAGCCATGGCCGCTGGGCCTGCGCATCCAGAGCCTGTGCTCCGCAGCGGGAGAGGCCACAACAGTGAGAGGCCTGCATACTGAAGAAAAAAAAAGTTTTTCTCTGGGTCCTACATGAAGAATGGGTTGTAAAGGGCAAGGATGGAAGTGAGGAGTTCAGTTAAAGGCTATGGCAGCAATCCAGAAGAGAGGTGATGGGAATTAGGAGATGAAGTGGACAGATTTAGGTTATGTTCTGGAGGTAAAGTCCACAGGGCTTGCTAATGGATTAGGTGTGGAAAGTGAGGGAAAGAAGGTTAAAACTGACTCCTAGATTTTTGGCTTAAGCTAATGGGAAGCCTTGCTTAACTGTGATGGGGAAGATGAGGGACGGAGCAGGTTTGGGACTTGTCTCCCCACACTGTCTTCTCAGAAGACTCACTGCCCATGCTTCCATTTTTATTCCCAAACTCCTGACTCTCAACTTTATAGCTCCAGTTGAGGATTATGCTCCGAGCTTGTTCCCTGTGGATCCAACCACCTACTCCACTTTTCTATGCGCTCTTCACAGCACACCAAACTCAAGATGACCAAAACTGAGCCTGAAAGTTGCCTCCCCAAATCCTGGTTTCCCTGAGGTGAAACTTACCACTATGTACTTACTGGAGTACATACCACTATTCATTAAGCTGTTTACATAGAAACCTGGACCCTGGATTCTGCTCCGTTTCGATCTCCACATTCCACCATTGCTATTTCCTACTGATTTTACCTTCCTTCTACCTTTGTACAAGCTCTCCCTCTACTGAGAATGCATCCCATCACCCTTCAGCTACCTCATCCCTATCAGAGATCGGGTCAAACATTACTTCCTCAAGAAGGCCTTCCCTGATCCTCAGACTTGGTTAGGTCTCCCGGCTATAGACTCTCTGCTGCCATCTATCAATACTTTCTCTTTGCAGCACTTAGCAATAGTGTAATTGAGTAATTACTTCAATTAGCTGTTTAATAGCTGGCTCCCCCATTAGAATGTAAACTTCATGAGATAAGGGACAGTGTCTGTTTTAGTTACCACTGAAGGCTCAGTGCTTTGCACAGTATCCAGGCTATACAACAGAACCAAAATATACATTTGTGGAATGAGTGAATGAATGAATGAAAATTCCCTAACTAGCCACTAGCTGACCCTGGTTAAATAACAACCTCTCAAGGCTCAGTAACTCATCTCTACCAAGAAGTTAGCTTAAGTGGTTTTTAAGGTATTTTTTAGCCCTAAATGTCTATAAAAATAAAAAACTAAGTAAATAACAAATATAAACCATATGGAGATTCATTATTCAGAAAATAAAAAATCTTCATTATGTTTATTTTGAAATTTCTTAGAATTTTCTTACAGCTGCAGAGGACTATTTTATGTCCACATGTATTTAATAAGTATTATTTATATCAATATTTTTAAGTCACTTTAGTTGTATCTAGTGATTTCAGATAAGTGTTTCATGAGAGCTCGCTTTCCATGGTTAAAGCCAAACAGGTTTGTTTATTAAAAACAAAAACAAAAATAAGCCACCCACAAGTTCCTTTGAATACTCTCCCACTGTGTATCAAAGTACACTTTATTTTTAAAGATTCTTTATCGTTTCTTGATAATCTGCCTACCAAATATTTTTGCATACATTACGATTTTTAAAAAACAATAAAAACTTCACAGCTTAACATGACAGTTTTTTTTTTTTTTAAGGGCCATTATTATTTCTCAGAGGAAACAATTTTGTAGAACCAACAAAAAGGAAGGAAGAAACAG
>NW_006773042.1:1597324-1630751 GCF_000442215.2 Lipotes vexillifer
GGGAAAGAGGCCCTGCTTATGCTAGTGACCGCTCTATAATTTCTCTACAGGAAGAAGTGAGGGGCAGAACTGAGTTTTAGAAAGCTTAAGGAAGACTTGGGGACTTGTGTTAAAGCTGCATCTTTTATTAGGACTACACGTTTCTCTGGGGTGGCATGGAGGAGTACTGATAGCAGTGGCATGAGGGAGGATGCTAAAGCCCGCAAAGCATCCTGCCTCCACCCAGACTGACACCAAAGGCCTGCCCCACTTATTTCTTCTAAGCGTTTTAGTTGTCTGCCTAGACAACTAAATAGTTCATGTGTCTGTGCGTGATCTTCACTATGAGCACATTTGTCTTTCCTGGTTTCTGCTTCTTCCTTAATTTATCATTTTCTCCACAATGAGGTCAAACTATGAGAATCACTTAAAATTTATGAACTCAAATTAATGTCACTAAATTTCTAGGACCAACAGTTTTACTCTATGGTCACACTGATTGGAGCAAAATTTTATCTTGAAAAAATTAGTTTCATTAAACACAATTTCCAGAAGTTGGAAAATAATTTACATAAGATGCAAGAAAGAAAGTTATTCAGTGGCTCCAGAGAGAAACTGAAACTGGTAACAGAATTCTGGTGGGCAGAACATGTGGCAGGGGAGAGAGCAGGCTCAGAGACCGTGCCACATTGGGGACACAGGATGATGACATCACACTGGTGTGAGATCTAGACCAGCCTGGCTGTGGAAAACAACAGAAGCTTCTGAGATCCTAGCTGTCCTTCATGAGTCCTGCCAAAGAACTTCCCATTCGTAGTAGCACTTCCCGAGGAGGTAAACTCGGTGCTGTGTTTCATTATACCTGGTTGTGAATTCTGAGTAGCCCATCAGCCAAAGCTGATTTTAAAAACTCAACTTCTAAGTCGGAAAGAGAATGACAAATACCATATGATACCACTTATATGCGGAATCTAAAATATGATACAAATAAACATATCTATGAAACAGGAACAGACTCACAGACATAGAGAACAGACTTGTGGTTGCCAAGGGGGAGGGGGGTGGGAGTTTCTAGGACCAACAGTTTTACTCTATGGTCACACTGATTGGAGCAAAATTTTATCTTGAAAAAATTAGTTTCATTAAACACAATTTCCAGAAGTTGGAAAATAATTTACATAAGATGCAAGAAAGAAAGTTATTCAGTGGCTCCAGAGAGAAACTGAAACTGGTAACAGAATTCTGGTGGGCAGAACATGTGGCAGGGGAGAGAGCAGGCTCAGAGACCGTGCCACATTGGGGACACAGGATGATGACATCACACTGGTGTGAGATCTAGACCAGCCTGGCTGTGGAAAACAACAGAAGCTTCTGAGATCCTAGCTGTCCTTCATGAGTCCTGCCAAAGAACTTCCCATTCGTAGTAGCACTTCCCGAGGAGGTAAACTCGGTGCTGTGTTTCATTATACCTGGTTGTGAATTCTGAGTAGCCCATCAGCCAAAGCTGATTTTAAAAACTCAACTTCTAAGTCGGAAAGAGAATGACAAATACCATATGATACCACTTATATGCGGAATCTAAAATATGATACAAATAAACATATCTATGAAACAGGAACAGACTCCACAGACATAAGAACAGACTTGTGGTTGCCAAGGGGGAGGGGGGTGGGAGAGGGAAAGATTGGGAGTTTGGGATTAGCAGATGCAAACCAGTATACACAGGATGGATAAACAACAAGGTCCTACTGTAGAGCACAGGGTATATTCAATACCTTGTGATAAACCATAATGGAGAAGGATATGAAGAGAATATATATGTATATGCATAACTGAGTCACTTTGCTGTACAGCAGAAACTAACATGACACTGTAAATCAACTATGCTTCAATAAAATTTAAAAAATTAATATTAAAAAAATTAGAAACTCAACTTCTGAGCATCTTTGGAACCCTAGACCTTCATGGGCCATAAACGAAGCCTCCTTACTGACCAATGACAAATGGGACTTGTTAAAACTAATTGTTTGTGGGCTTATGGACTCATTCTTCCTCTCCAGAATTCAAACTTCAATCCTTCATTAGCATTAACAATGAATTAGTGTGTGATTTCTTACCTAGCAAGTAATAAATTAATTCAGTGCTTGTTTTATTGATTGCTATAATAGTTAAAAGAGAAAGAGTAAAGTACTGGGGGCTCCCTGTAAGGGAGGGGGGTTTGAAAGCAACCAAAATTTGACCAGGTTGGGTTAGTTAGGACAAAGTGGCAGAGAACCTCCTAACAATTATCAAAACCGTCAGTCAAGAGGAACTTGTCCAGACACATGGTCAAGGGGTTGATCCACAATGGAAAAAAAACTGAAATGATTCTCTAGTGACTTGGAAGTTCTGGGTAGGAATCTTGTGGATTTGGGTCTTCAACGATGTTTTCCCCTTACCTTTCAGCTGAAGATTGTGACTGTAAATCAAAAGCAAGATATCTAAGTATACAGTAGATAGTGTAAGACAACTCACCCAAATGATCTAAGGAAATCTCTCTCAGTGTCCCAGTCACATGCAATCCCATGCACTTTCATGTGACCATGCATCTACCCAGTCTTCCCTCCTTCATTCTCTCTTCATGGTATCTGAAGACAGCCCAATGTCACCTCTTTGACGATGATGCCCAAGCTCCTTTGGACAGTCACTTCTTTTGCCCCACACTCATAGCACTTGGCAGTCACACCGGTTCCAGTATTTATCCCATTGTTACTACCTTATAAGCATCCTGTTATTACACCAGACCGTGCATTCTTACAAATGTTTGCTGAGGGAAAGGACAGATGAGTATGACTTCAAGGCCAGAGTCTAAAAGGGAAATGGCTCAAGAGGCATACGTTCTTTCAAAACAATTCTGCCAACTCCATCACAGATGAGCCTGTTGAAGAGGCAAAGCAGAAAGCATCTCCAGAAACAAATGTTTTCTGATGAACCCATGTTTTCAATGGGCATGAATAAGGGATGGCAGAAAGGCACATGATGAAACTCAAACAAAAGCAAAAAACAAATGACACAAACCTCTAAGAACAACAATGGACAGCTGAAGATCTGAATGAATAGAAGTTTGTAAACAATGCAAAGGAAAAAGTAACAAGGAAATTCTATGGATGTTGAGAGGATGAAGGGATGAGAAGCAATAGGCCCACTGCCTATGGCACCCAGGATGAAGTTAACTTACAAGAGAGATAAAGTAGATCTAGTCCAATCCTATTTTGCAGCTCTATCAAACAGACTAGGTGAAAAACTAGAAATCACAGAGCATCCATGGCTAAGAAGGAAGTGAAATCCAGGATGAAGTCTCTAGCCCTGTAAGAAGCAACTCCTTGAGTGGTAGAACCATTACCAGTAAGAATCACGGGAAAAGATTAAAAGAAAAAAAAAAATCCTGGTTAAAAGAAAAACAACACAGATTCTAGAAATGACACACTAAAAGCAGCTTGATACCAACTCCCAAAAAATAAACTGACAGATATTAGACAAATCATTTGTGATTGCTTAAAGATGAATTATTGGCTGCTTGGAGCCACCATTGGTATGCTAAAATGAGTGAATACAAACTAAAATAATTATCTTTTTAATAGGGCTGCTAGATTTGGCATATTGATGGACATGTCACAGGAGGCAGTATATCAAGATTTCACTAAGGCTCTTGAAAATGTCTGTTGCTACCTTCTTAAAAGTAAGATGGAAATAGCTGAGCTAGAGAATTTGGTTAAGTGAACTTAGAGAAAATTGATTTAC
This sequence comes from Lipotes vexillifer, assembly GCF_000442215.2. Classification (NCBI taxonomy): domain Eukaryota; kingdom Metazoa; phylum Chordata; class Mammalia; order Artiodactyla; family Lipotidae; genus Lipotes; species Lipotes vexillifer. The sequence goes on from NW_006773042.1 coordinate 1,601,084, forward strand.
AGCAAGTGGAAAGACTTAAAGATAATTATTTAACTACTAATGGTAGTAGTTAAATAATGAATATGCCAAACTGCATAAAGCTCTCCAATCCAGCACTTTTATCAACTATTTGGATAAGGACGTAAAAGGCATGCTATTCAGGCTGTGTAATTTGGCCCAAGCTGGAAAGGACGGCAAATAGGTTTGATGTTGAAAATCAGGCTCCAAACTTCCTGGTAACTGAATAATGAATGGAAAACAAGATAAAATTAAAATTACAAATTCACAAGGAAAAACACTCTTTTCCTTCAGTGTGAATATGACTGCCAACAAACTAAGGAAATATGATGCTGTATTAACAAAAGTAAGGATAACAAGTAATATTCCTACAAATACATTATTCAAGACCATACCAAGATGGTGAAGAATCTGAAAACTATTTTATGTGAAGAGATTTAGAAACTTAGGATAGTCAGCCTGGAAAAGAAAAGGTTCAGAGAGAATATGACGTTATCTTCAAATACATGCGATGAGAATATACGAAAGAGGCATTTTATTTATTTTGTGTGGATCCTAAGTAACTGGGAATGAGAGCAATAAGTTGAAAGGAAATAAATTTTAACTAAAAATTAAAAAAACAACTGTCTACTAGCAAGAGCTTTTCAAGCAAGAAACAAGTAGCCTTGGGAGTCCCTGGGACACTCCTCTGGCTGGAAAAACTCAAATCCAGGCTGGAAAAGGCCTATTTGTCAGATGCAGCGGAGTTTCTGGCCATGGCTTGGTAGCCCAGATGACCTTTGTCTTTCAACTAAAAGATTTTATGTTTCTGAACTTAGACATGGTGCCTGTAGTAAGATGAGGAGTGGAAGCAAAGGAGATATCAAGTTTATATAAACTTGACACTTATTTAAGGAAATGCTGTCTTTTCTTTCTGATCTCTCAATCACTTCTTTCAAGACTCCAGGACATTACCTAGTTACTATATTACCTGGTGCTTCTATATCCCAGACCTACTCTTAGAGAGGGGCTGAAGTTTCTCATACGATGTGCCTATAAAAGAAACTGTGTCCTAAAAGAAAGTCATGGAGACACATTAGATTTCTGAATGCAGGAAAAGAAATTTCCCAGCTGTTATCCAAGTCAGACAGACTCTCCACTGCACATTATTACTTACTAGCAGGAAGATTTGCTAGTGCCTTGCTTTCTGTACACAGAAGAGGATACTTCAACAGGCCCAATCAGCCCTTCTCATCAAACTTACTGTCCATCAAGTTCCTATACAGATGTTATTGCCCACAGCATTAAGATTAGCATTTTTCATTTAAAATAGACATGAACAATTGATGCTCACCTACAACAGAATAATTATATTAAAACATTAATATTTTAAAATTCAATCACTTTTAGTTTATTTTTAAACTCAGATTGGTAAAAAAAAAAAAAAAAAGTTAATACCACCAAGGTACTCTAATTCCAAGCTGGTACATCTGTTTCTTAAAATAATACCCAAAAGTTCTATAAACTTAAACACTTAGGAATTCTCCAGCTACCTTTGGACATATACTCCAAAGAGGGCACATTCTAATAAGTTATTTAAGTAACTGTTAAAAAACCTTTTATGGGAAAATTTCTATAAAGTTTTCAATGAAGATATTACAACTGAACATTTCTATTATGGAACAGATTTATTCTATTTTTATATTATACTTGGAGGGTGCTATGGGGGTAGTGGTTCATGAAGGCTTTGGAGTAGGACACACGAAGGAAGAATTCCCGGCTCCATTACTTGTTAGTGGTATAACTTGGGAAGTCACTAAACCACTCTGAGGCTGTTTCCTCATCTGTCACAATGAGGAAAATACCATCATCTAGCACAGGGGTTGTCCTGAGATTTAAACGAGGTCATATCTGTAGAGCTTCTGGCACACAGTGAGCCATCAGCAAAGGTGACGGTGGTATCATCAATATAGACAATAAAGTCGTTACAGACCCTGGATGGACAGGGTACAGGCGACCTGGTGTGGCTCATCTCCTGCTTTATTGCTTTGCTAATATTCTCATGACTTTACACAAGGGTCAGTCATTAAGTTAGCCTCTCCGAGGGACCCCCCTGTCTGAATGATCATATCCATTACCTGACAGACATGCTCAAATAGCTTCTCTTCCTCCTCCATCTTCAAAAACGTACTCTTCCTTGACCTCCACATCTCCCTCCTGCCATGGCCCTAATTTTTGGCTTCGCTTCCCAGACAAGTTCCAAGAGGAACTGCCTAGAAGCTCTGCTTCCACTCCCTTATTCCCCATTTACATTAAACTGGCTTCTCCCATCATGGTACTGAAACTGCTTTTATTCAAATCATCAGTGACTTCCAAGTGGCCAAACTTAATGGATACTTTTCAGTCCACACCTCAATTTACCACTCTCTGCTTTCAAAACTTCTGATCATTCTCTCCTTCTTCAAATGCTTGCTCTGTTCTCCCGACTACTGCCATTCCACTTCTGCTGGATTTCATCCTACTAGATCACTATACGTTGGGTTTACTCAATTCTGTTCCCCATTCCTTCTGTTCTCTTTTCACTTTACACTCTCCCTATATGATCTCATCCATTCCTATGGCTGGGGCCAACAACTCTTCAATTTCTGTGTCAGCCCAGACCATTCTGTTTTCACTCCAGATTCACATATCCAATTAATTGTACATACAGTGGTTCCACTGGGATGTCTCATAGACATCTCAAACTTAAACACATCCAAATTTAAAGTCTTGAGATTCCCTCTCAGAATTGTTACTTTTCTCGTTTTCCCATTTCATGTCATGGCATCTCCATCCATGCTTAATCCTTATTCCCAAACATCACCAACGGGGCCCTGAATGACGTGCCGCAGACTACTCTCCACCCTTCTTGAGCTATCCTCGCTAAATGTACTCTGTTCCAGCCACACTGACCTCCTCGCAGATCCAAGAACCGGCCAAGCTTTCTCCCACCTTAAGGATGTGAAGTCTAAGTGCTTCCCCCTACTTAGAATAGTCGCTCCCTTCCTTTTTCCCCAGTCCTGCTCCTAAGTACATAGATCATGTGGGAAATTCATGCTCATACCCAAGATGTGCTTAAATGTCATTTTTCTCCAGAGTTCCTTCTTGAACATGACTCTTGTCTAATGTGGATACTTCCCTTGCAATTCTTTCATAACATCCTGTTATTTTCCCTCAGAGCAAACGCTGCAATTTCTATTGACATATGCATGTATGTGTTTCTTTAATGTCCTTGTGAAAAGTAATCTCCATAAGAGCAAGACCCACATTTGTTGTGCTTGGCACTCTGTCCTCTGGGCTTAACAGGTGCAGGCACATAAGGTCTGTCTGAGACATAAGCAATGCATAAGGTTCTCCTCCTAACACAACAATACACTTCAAATTCAATGATAAACATCAAATGACTCTAATAAAGCCTTACCTTTGATTAGATCAGAGAACTAGGGGATGTCTTAAGTATCTACTTGTATCAGATAATAATATAAAAACCAAATTCAAAATTAGAGAAAGATTTTCCTATGCCTTAAAAATAAACAGGAAGGTAAAGATTATATAGATTAGGTTTATAACTCAATCCATTTTATAATTGTAAGTTTTCAATGACCTGTTAAGACAGTGCAAATTTCACTTAAAGATAAATACATGTGTTTATAACATTTCTTTTATTTAAAAAATCCATACACTCTTATAAAAGAAAAATTATGTTTTCATATATATAATGTGGGCATATTACTCATTCTTACATTTAAAATACATCTACTCTTATAAAAGAAAAAATATCCTGAAATCCTGATTACATAAGCTCAGAGTTGCAGTTAAAAAAAATCAAATTTCTCTCAGTATCTAGTGAAAGCAGTTGATTTAGCAAAGTAAAAGGAATTATCCCCCACTTAAAAAAAATGATGGAGCCATTGAAATGGAGATGGCTCAGTCCCCAATGACCTCACCAGCATCTGCTTCAATTACCTTCTGAAAATGAAATAACCAAATTACCATTCAGCTTTCTGCTGTGCTAACAAAATTAATCTGAAATATCGAAATTCATCTGCTTTAAATTATATATTACACAACTTCTAAACCCACATCTCTTCAAGCTCTAAACTGTGAAGAACAAGCACCAAGGCTGTCATAATCAACAGTAACATTTTCACATACACAGGAAAAATTAATGGAAAGATTAATGACCTAGCTCAAATCATCCATGACAGTAATTTGGTTCAAATCATGCCACCTAAAAAGCAGGATCAGTCCATTTTGAATCCATTCTGCTTCGTACAACAGATGTGTTCTTGAACATGTATGTGCAAACTGTATTTTAAATGCCACAGAGTGATTTAGAAATATAATTAGGTTTCATGGTTGCTTTTTTTCTAAGTATAGACAAGAATATTTTAAGCACGAATAACTGGCCTCTAACCATTTCCTAAGTTCACAGGATCATATTTTGGCCATCTAGTTTGTCAAGTATTCCATAAGTACATTAATAAATACCATTTTAAAACTGTGATGTACTCCAAAGCCTTGTTTTCTGGTTCTTCTATATGTACATCATACTCTCTGTTCACACCTAAAGAAACCTTGTCTCAAAACCACCAAGCTACATTTCTCATTTCAGTACATGATATATCCACCTCAAAGTCACCTTTGATTCTTCTCCAAGTGAAATCAGTTGCACGGTTCTAGTAATGGAACCATTTAGAAAAGCCCTCCTTGCTCTCCACCACCTTCTGCCTCAGCAGATGCTAGATCATGTCTTGCCTTGGGAAGAGATCCAGGCCCCCCAATCCAACTAACATTCTCCCTTCTCATCCCTAGGACACTCAGATTCATGCTCTGTGATGCTGACTCATCTGTCTGTTTTATTCGGTGCCGAATCACATTTGCAAACCATAGGCCACCCTACGTCTTGCCCAGTCTCTTTAAACCTGGCCCACTATGCTTTTCAATACTGTTTTCGTTTACGTGTGAGAAGCAAAAAGCTAAAACAAGTAGGCAAGCCTGCGGCATGTTCACTGGCATAATATACCACAAAATGAGTACAGAAAAAAAAATGGGACATTAACCATCTTGGTTATGCAAACTTTATTTAAAATGATAAATGAAGGAAGAGGGAAGTAAAAATGCATGAACACATGCCCTGTGGCACAAGCACCAGGTAATCGTCTTTACAACAGAAGTGACCAAGCTGGGAGATTTTCACCTGTTAGGGCCTCCAACTCTGACTTAGAGAAGAAATAATAGGGGAATCCTTGATATACCCCCAAACTATAGAGGAAGGTCAGGAGATTGCTGACTTTTTCACTGGTATATAGGGACTCAAGAAAGTTTCCTTGAAAGAGCAGAGATTCCTTAACTTGTTCCAAAGTTCCTAATAATTCCTCTACACTGAAAATCAGAAAATATCAGTTTAGTACTTAAACACATTTAATTATAATCATTTAGATCAGTGAGTCCTACTTATGGGTAACTGATAAGGTTCTATGAAATTCAATTCAACAGAGTTTAATGAAGAATATGACATCATAATTAAGATTGTGGTCTGTGAGGTCAGGCATACCAGGGCTGAGTCCTAGACCTGCTACTTCATAATTATGTGACCTTGGGCAAATTACATCTACGATACAGCTTAGCATCTTTGTCTGTAATTAGGATGATAACAGGGTAATTATGAGATTAGACAAGTACACAAATCAATCTCTGTTACATAGTACATGTTGGTTATCATTCAGAGTGAATGACTGTTAGGCGCAGGGCATGAAGCTAGACCCTGTGAGGAATATAAAAACGAAAAAGAACTGATAATAAATAACACAAGCAAATAAGGCAGAGAAGATAAGAGTGCTACTGGCTGTATCCAAAGACAGACTATGTGAAGGGCCCCAAGAGAAGGGATAAGGAAGCCTAGCAATGCCTTGGCTCAAGTGGCAAGGGAGGGCACATCTAGTTATGTGTGTGGGTGGTGGTGAAGGATTAAATGAAACAGGAAAGGCCTCAAGGAGACAATGTCATAATTAAAGATGGGTGTGCCAGAGTGATGGGTTTGACATCACTATAAATAAAAAGAGGATGGAAAAGGGCAGTTCTTTGTATGATGAAAGCAAAGTTCTGAGGGGGCAAAGACATGTGTAGAAAAACATGAAAGACGTGTAGAAACTCAAAGTAGGAGATAAAGACAGAAAGGTAGGAATGAGCCATATTGTGCAGAACTTCAAATTCAAGGGAAGAACTGGGGATACAGAAGTCACATATCTGAAGTGCACCTCAGGAAGACTAATGTGGGAGGATGTGAGGGAGGAAATGCAATCAGCATTTGACTTATGAGTTAGAGGGGGTGAAGACTGTAGGAATTTTCAGATATAAATTTGTGTGTGGGGGGGGGGAGACAGGAAAATTTCTACTAAAATCACCAACATGCTGGACTACAAGCATGAGCGATGAACTTTCAGAGCTGTGAGCACAAAATATTTTCTGGTTCAGAACTCAATTTTCTCTTGCTGAAAAGTTGTTGTACCAGCAACAATGAACGGTTTCCAAAGCACATGACAAGAGTATCTTGAGCCAGTCGTGTCAAATTTAAATCCAAACTCAGGAGTGAGTTCAGCTGAAGTCTTTCTTGACTGTCAGCAACAACATTTAAGAAGGAGGGAGGTGATGAAAAATCTGAAAGTGAAATCAAGAAAACACTCCCATTTACCATTGCAACAAAAAGAATAAAATATCTAGGAATAAACCTACCTAAGGAGACAAAAGACCTGTATGCAGAAAATTATAAGACACTGATGAAAGAAATTAAAGATGATACAAACAGATGGAGAGATATACCATGTTCTTGGATTGGAAGAATCAACATTGTGAAAATGACTCTACTTCCCAAAGCAATCTATAGATTCAATGCAATCCCTATCAAACTACCACTGGCATTTTTCACAGAACTAGAACAAAAAATTTCACAATTTGTATGGAAACACAAAAGACCCCGAATAGCCAAAGCAATCTTGAGAACAAAAAATGGAGCTGGAGGAATCAGGCTGCCTGACTTCAGACTATACTACAAAGCTACAGTAATCAAGACAGTATGGTACTGGCACAAAAACAGAAAGATAGATCAATGGAATAGGATAGAAAGCCCAGAGATAAACCCATGCACATATGGTCACCTTATCTTTGATAAAGGTGGCAGGAATATACAGTGGAGAAAGGACAGCCTCTTCAATAAGTGGTGCTGGGAAAATTGGACAGGTACATGTAAAAGTATGAGATTAGATCACTCCCTAACACCATACACAAAAATAAGCTCAAAATGGATTAAAGACCTAAATGTAAGGCCAGAAACTATCAAACTCTTAGAGGAAAACATAGGCAGAACACTCTATGACATAAATCACAGCAAGATCCTTCTTGACCCATCTCCTAGAGTAATGGAGATAAAAACAAAAATAAACAAATGGGACCTAATGAAACTTCAAAGCTTTTGCACAGCAAAGGAAACCATAAACAAGACCAAAAGACAGCCCTCAGAATGGGAGAAAATATTTGCAAATGAATCAACTGACAAAGGATTAATCTCTAAAATTTACAGGCAGCTCATGCAGCTCAATAACAAAAAAATAAACAACCCAATCCAAAAATGGGCAGAAGACCTAAATAGACATTTCTCCAAAGAAGATATACAGACTGCCAACAAACACATGAAAGAATGCTCAACATCATTAATCATTAGAGAAATGCAAATCAAAACTACAATGAGATATCATCTCACACCAGTCAGAATGGCCATCATCAAAAAATCTAGAAACAATAAATGCTGGAGAGGGTGTGGAGAAAAGGGAACACTCTTGCACTGCTGGTGGGAATGTGAATTGGTTCAGCCACTATGGAGAACAGTATGGAGGTTCCTTAAAAAACTACAAATAGAACTACCATATGACCCAGCAATCCCACTACTAGGTATATACCCTGAGGAAACCAGAATTCAGAAAGAGTCATGTACCAAAATGTTCATTGCAGCTCTATTTACAATAGCCCGGAGATGGAAACAACCTAAGTGCCCGTCGTCGGATGAATGGATAAAGAAGATGTGGCACATATATACAATGGAATATTACTCAGCCATAAAAAGAAACGAAATTGAGCTATTTGTAATGAGGTGGATAGATCTAGAGTCTGTCATACAGAGTGAAGTAAGTCAGAAAGAGAAGGACAAATACCGTATGCTAACACATATATATGGAATTTAAGAAAAAAAAATGTTATGAAGAACCTAGGGGTAAAACAGGAATAAAGACAGAGACCTACTGGAGAACAGACTTGAGGATATGGGGAGGGGGAAGGGTGAGGTGTGTTAGGGCGAGAGAGAGACATGGACATATATATACTGGTCTTTCTGTGTCTTGGAATCATGTCTTCGGTCTTTCACTGAAGGCCATGACGAGAGCATGGACAAGTTTCAAGGGATAGATAAACTCCCTGAAATGTACACAAAATTTATGCCTATATATTTATTCTTGCTTTTTCTCAATTTCTCATTTATTCCTAGATTCCTTACTTAGGCAGCATGCTTTTATATTAAAATTCATTAGTGCTTATTTTTCAATAGTGCTTATTACAAAGACTTTATACATTTTAATTCAGTCAATCCTCTCAACAATCTTAAAAGGTAGGTACTATTATTATTCTCATTTAAGAGAAAAGAAAACTATACAGCTCCACAGATAGTAAGTTGTCCTACAGAGAAGAAACCTCCAGGAGGCCCCAAAGCGGAAGTTGCCTAAGCTTAGTTCCATCTGGTGGTTTTGTTGAATTACAGTTTCCTTGGGTCTCGCTCTAGGATCTGGGACAGTCCAGATCAGCAAGAGAATTTCAGGTTAAACAGAGACATGCTTGTCATTTATCCTTAAAATTAGTTAGACCCATTACACTGCACTGTGGGAAAGTATATTTATATAACAAGTACCTTACGTACAGCTTTCTTTGAGCAATTGGTTGATGTGTGTTAGATCAAGGAAATTTGTTTTTCAATGAGGAAAAATAACCTCACTGGCAGTACACTAAGCACCAAAGAATCCTCTAAATCAATGAGTCATTGTTCAATATGGCTCAAAATAAAAATACATTTTTAATTGTGATTCAATATAAACATCCTTATAGATATTTAAAAGAAAATTTTCATGAAATATTATTTATTCTGACTACATACAACAGATGCTGATATTTTCTATTCAGTCTAGCTCAGTCCAGATTGATCTATCCTATTCCATTCCATTAAAACAATGCTGGTTCCTGTCCACTAAATTGATTTCATGATGCCCCAATAGGTTGGTAACCTACAGCTTGAAAAGCAGTATTCTCCATGGAATTAAATCAAGTAACTCTGCCTGTTCCTTAAAAATGAAGCCAAAAGCATGAGTCTAACTGTTAATGGCTAAATGTTTATATGCATTTTTTTTTTAAATCTGTAAAAAACAAGTTAATGATTTCCTGAAAGCATTAACAGGTCAAACTTGGCCATGGCTGTTTTTCCCAGTAATGAATGACAAGCAATATGTAAATATTCCCTAAGAGCCACTTGATCTGAATTCAAATCAAGAAAATAGGAAACATAAGCCTTAAAAGACATTACAGGTCAAGCAAAAGTTTACTTGGTAATTAGTAATATTTTCAAATAAGGCACACACAGCTTTTTCACAGGAAATGGTTTTAAAATATTCTCAGTTTTTTTAAGATTAATAAAATTCCTGAATACTGAAAAATTTATAGTGACAAAAATTAAGACTCACAAACCATTTATATCCTACATTAAAGAAGCTGTTTTAAATATTCTCAATCTGTCAGTTGGTCAAAAAATACTTAACAGGCTTCCCTGATGGCACAGTGGTTGAGAGTCCGCCTGCCTATGCAGGGGACGCGGGTTCGTGCCCCGGTCTGGGAGGATCCCACATGCTGCAGAGCAGCTGGGCCCGTGAGCCATGGCTGCTGAGCCTGCGCGTCCGGAGCCTGTGCTCCACAGCGGGAGAGGCCACAGCAGTGAAAGGCCCGCATACCACAAAAAAAAAAACAAAAAAAAACCTAACACTTGTTATATGTCAAACAGTACTTAACAAGGCACAAGGAAAGAGCACTGAACTATTGCTGAGTCCCTTCCCTCCAGATGGCCCATCTGGCGGGAGAATGACTGTAAACACATAAATAGCAAATAGGAGCTCAGAAGGTCACACACGAGACTGTCCTTGGATAGGGCTATGGATCACTACAGGCATGTGTCCCTAACAGCGCCAACAGCCCTCTAGGATGGTTCTTAGAAGCTGAAATCAGATATGGTTTCCAATAAAGTTAACTAGAACATTTACTTCCAAATCCATATACAACTTCCCCTACTCATGATGCTATGAATACGTTCTAATCCCCCTCTCAGACAAAGTAAAAATGAATGTTTAATGCTATTTAAACTGATACAACATGGAATGAAGAAAAACAATCAGAGATACAGACAAAGCAGACTGGGGTTCAGGGGCCAGACCCTCCATTTAAAGGCTAAGTGACTGGAGGCAAGTTATTTAACCTTCCAAACTACAGATTCATCATCTGCAATTCTATCTACCCATAGGATCATGGTGAGGTTGAAGTGAGGGAATGCACATGAAAGCACTTTATGAAGCACCACAAGTGTTATTAACTTTAGAATCAGTAGGCATAGTAAAACTGAGAAGATATTAGCCAAATATGAAGAAGGTATAGAGCTAACATGTACCAAGCACTTAAAACGGGTCTATTTGCTTTTCATATACCAACTCAATTAAACTCGGCAATATGACAATGTATGAATCCAACAACTGGTAATAATAGGGTTTTTCCTCAAATCTGGGACATACTAAGTTTCTTCTCTAATGGTCCTTGGCTAGCAGGAAAAAACAATTGGAGACTGTTTATTAAAGGAAGGGCAAGAGTTCACACCACACCACTCCACCCACGTGGTATATGCATTCTTAGCCCAGCTGTACCACAGAGAGACAGGCTCTTCCCGTAAGGTTCAAAGACTGCCTCCGTGGGGCTGGAGCTGGGAGCACTCCCTGTTGTCCTCAGCAGTGCTGCAGATCAACCGGCCAGGCACAACCAGGTGACGCCTTCCACTGGATCTTAGACTCTGGACTTGACCAAGAGGGCAAGCTGAGATTTTCCGTCCAAATGCTATCTCTGCATTCATTTCTATTATGGGCAACTACTCTTTTTAGACGAGATGCAATCCTAGGGTGTAAAGTGGATCCCTGTAATGCAAACCACTGACTTACACAGGTGGGGTATACAGACTGCATGTTTCCTATTGCCTTGGTTGGTTAACAGTCTGACATTAACCATATTACAGATGGATAAAGTATATAAGACACGGATTATGAGATGTCTTCAAGTTATAAACAAGTTGTTTTTAGAAAAGGTCACTTATAACTTAGATCTGTGGAATCCAGGGTGCATTTCTGCACATTAATTTACAGTGGTATAAATTAATGTTAAGCTGCCAGGACTGCCCACAGAAATCTACTCAACCCACAATGTGAGCAGCACGAGGTCAGGTAACCTGTGTTCTATGGGCGTCATTCTACCACTGCTGAGCTGCCACATGGCTCTGGATGGAGAAGGACAGAGCTGGGCGCAAATGCTGCCTCTCCCACCTGCTGTGTGATCTCACTGAAGTTATTCAAACCCCTTGAGTCTAAATTTCCACAGCAGTCAAGTCATATTTGGGGATGAAACATATATATAAAGAGCACAAAGGGACCTACACAAAAATCACTAAAAGGGTACTAAATTCTGCAAAAGCCAAATAATGTCAAAATGAGTGTGGAAGAGGGGAGCCCTTGTAGTGCTTCCGAAAAAAAAAAAAAAAACCTGCATTCTAACTACAAGGGAAGAAAGAGGGAGCAGGGGCCATAATGAATAACGATCACTCCAGAGGACAGTACAGAAAGTATAATTTGCTTTAATAATTCAGATTTGCTTTAATAATTCAGTTTTTCATTTGGTTTCAAGACTTGTCAAGTATCAAGGAATTAATACACACATATATAATATAATAATTTTGTATATACAGATTATTTGCAAAAGCATGGAAAAATGTCTCATGAATCATTTGATCTGTAATAAACAACTGGTACAAAACACTGAAGATGGTGAAAACCAGGTGGGGCAGAGCCAGGAGATCCTGAAAACTCCATAGGGCTTATCCAGAATAGATTTATGCTGACTCACATGTCCATGTAGATCTACACAGGCATATTTCAAGATAAATTATAAGAAAGAAAGTATTGGGCGATCCTCGAATCACTAATTTCAATCCAAAATTATTAAAATGGGGCCTTTTAAACTTAACTTTCCTTTGATGTTAACTTCAGAGAGAGAGAGGGAGAGAACCATCAACAAAGGGCGTTGGGAAAGGATTATTTACTACATACAATCATACGATGTTTATGAAACCACAGGGTGAAATAGTGCACCAAGAAAACAGAGACTATTTAAATACTCAGAAGGGTAAAGGGATGGGGGGAGGTTAAAAGCAAGAATAGATTTATGCTGACTCACATGTCCATGTAGATCTACACAGGCATATTTCAAGATAAATTATAAGAAAGAAAGTATTGGGTGATCCTCGAATCACTAATTTCAATCCAAAATTATTAAAATGGGGCCTTTTAAACTTAACTTTCCTTTGATGTTAACTTCAGAGAGAGAGAGAGGGAGAGAACCATCAACAAAGGGCGTTGGTAAAGGATTATTTACTACATACAATCATACGATGTTTATGAAACCACAGGGTGAAATAGTGCACCAAGAAAACAGAGACTATTTAAATACTCAGAAGGGTAAAGGGATGGGGGGGGTTAAAAGCAATTTTTAGGATTTCCGATACATATTGTGGTAGCAGGCAGAAATCAGGGCAAATGTTCCTTTTGCTCTCCTCTGCAAACTAGCAGATTTGCGTAAGGTGGTATGGCTGCACCCTTGGCCTGACTCTTTATATTCCTCCCTAGAGATCTTGCTTGGAGGGCCCGTATACACACACTCCAGAGCAAACTGCCCTAGGTTGTCAGAAACCAGCTTTCAGGCAGGTCCAGTTGGTGATTCCACTTTATGGAATTCCACAGTTTAGTCAGAGGTAGTTGAAAAGATTTGTAACTTTGGCTGCCTCTTTTCTGATAATAAAGTTTTCGGAGTGTTTGTTTGTTTGTTTGCTTTTTGCTTTTAATAGCTTGACCATTTGGGGCTGCAACTGCATTACAGTAGCTAAACTGCAGGTTTATCTTTTTTCTCTCTCTCTCATTTCCTAGTAACTAGTCACGGTGATTTACTATTTTAATGGTACCACTGACTATTGGCCTTGCCCTGCTATCCCTATGCTCCTAGGATCACTCTCCATTTTTGGATATGTTTTTCTTTTTCACTGCTAGAATACTTTTCACAAGAGGTCAAGGCAAGCATGACAATTAAATTTTGTATTTCTGAGTTGAAAAAAGTATGCTGTTCTTCCAGAAGTTTCATCTTGCATTCTCAGTTTAAGGGGCTCCCCTCACTCTACATCTTAGGAACAAGACGTGGTTAGCCATGAGCAGGTTGTTCGTGAGCCACAGTCACCTTTACTGTTGGAATCAGTTTGGAAGCAAACTGAGAAGGCACTACAGCCTTTGAAATCACTATATAGAGGCATCCCTAGGCAAAAAAAAAAGAGAGAATCTTGACCTAAATTCACATCTTATATAAAAATTAACTCAAGATGGATCACCAACTTAAGTATGAAACATAATACTATAAAATATTTAGAAAAAATGAAAGAAAATCTTCAGGACCTAGGGCTAGGCAAAGAGTCGTTAGACTTGATGCCAAAAACACAATGCATAAAATGAAAAACTAATAAATTGAATCATTAAAATTAAAATTCAAAACTTTTGCTTTGCAAAAGACTGTTTTAGCAAGTTGAAAAGAAAAGCTACACACTGAAAGAAAATACTGGCAAACCACATATCAAAGGACTAGTATCTAGAATGTATAAAGAACTCGCAACACTGAACAGTAAGAAAACAATCCAGTTAGAACACAGATAAAACACATGAAAAGACATTGTGCTGAAGAAGATGGACAGATGGCTAATAAGCACATGAAAAGATGTTGAACCTCATTAGTCATTAAAGCAATGCAAATTAAAACCACAATGAGATATCACCATACACCTCTCAGTATGGTTAAAATAAAAAAGAGTGACAGTACCAAATGCTGATGAGGATGCCAAGAAACTGGATCATTTATACATTGCAGATGGGAAGGAGTAGAAAATGGTATAGCCACTCTGGAAAAGAGTCCAGCAGCTTCTTATAAAATTAAACATGTACTTATCATTCAACTCAGCCATTCCATTGAGCCTTTATCCCAGATAAATTAAAACTGACACTCACAAAAAAAATCTTTACACAAATGATCCTAGCTTTCTTTGTAACAGTCCCAAACTAGAAACAACCCAAATGTCCTTCAATGGGTGAAGGGTTAAAAAATTGTGATACATCCATAACATGGAATACTACTCAGCAATAAAAAGGAACAAACTGTTGATACATAAAACATCTTGGGCAAATCTCAAGTGCTATGATCTGAATGTTTGTGTACCCCCAAAATTCGTATGCTGAAACCTAATGCCCAATGTGACAGTATTAGGAGATGGGGGTCTTTGGGAGGTGATTAGGTTATGAGGGGCAGAACTCTCACCAATGGAATTAGTGCACTTATAAAAGAGGCCTGAGAAAGCTCCTTGCCACTTTCACCATGTGCAGTTACACTGAGAAGGTGGCCTTTGATGAACCAGGAAGGGGGCTCTCACCAGACATAAAGCCTGACCATGATGGCTCCCTGGTCTTGGACTTCCAGCCCCTAGAACTGTGAGAAATAATTTCTGTTGTTTGTAAGCCACTCAGTCTGTGGTATTTTGTTACAGCAGTCCGAATAGACTAAGATATCAAGGGAATTGAACGAAGTGAACAAAAAAAACTCAAAACATTAGATACTGTATGAATCCATTCATATAATATTTTTGAAATGACAAATTATAGAGATGGAAAACAGATTAGTGGTTGTCAGGAGTGATGGGCAGAAGGAAGAAGGTGAATATGGCTACAAAAGGGTAGCACATGGGATCTTTTTGATGGAATTGTTCTGTATCTTGATTGTGATGGTGGCCACACAAATCTACACGTAATAAAACTGAACAGAACTAAATACACACACACACACACACACACACACACACACCCATACACAAATGAGTGCTTCAGTGCTTGTAAACCCTGGTACATCTGAATAAAGTTAGTGGATTGTATCAATGTCAATTTCCTGGTTGTGATATTTATTATACAATAGTTATGTAAGGTGGGAAACTAGATGAAAGGTATATCTCTGTATTATTTCTTAGAACTACATGTGAATCTACAATTATCTCAGAATAAACACTTAGTTCTTGTTTATTCTAAGTGTCCTATCTTTCTATGGTTCGCCCATTACATGCCTGATTTCTTCCTTCTCCAAACAATCTTGCTACTCTCTGGGGTCCTAATAGGAAAAAATAATTCACTAAAATTAACAGTATAACTCTTGTTTTCCAAAAATTCTTATTCATGGTTTACTATTATTAAGTGAAACATGTCCTTTGGATACAACCCTATATTTGAATACTGACTCTTACACTACATGAAACGGACAAAATACTTTCTGAGTTACCTCAATAAAACAGGGAGAAAACCTATTTCACAAGTTTATTGTGAAGTTAAATAAAATAATAAGTAAAGTACTTGGCACATAGTAGTTCCTTAACAATCCAAAACCTAGCCTAATTTCTGAATAAAAACATCAACGAAAAACTTTGGTTTTCAGTTTCCAAGACTTACATTTGGAAAACAGGAAGTGCATCTTTAACAAGAATATTGGGGCTAGGGATGTGGTGAGGCTGAATTAGTTCTTAAGAAGTATTTCAATTTAGGAGACCATAATGATCATTTTAAGCCTATGTTCTCACTATGAGTTTGAAAACATTCCAGCCAACAAAATGATTTATAAATGTTTTAATGTACCATTCATGTTATTATGATTAGTGAGTGGCTGCCATACAGATGTTTAAATCTGTAAATAGTAACCAATAATATAGGAGATTACTCCTATTCAGATACTAACACATGTACATATGTTGGAAGAGTTCAAGCTTTAAAAATGACAGGTACTACAATGATACAATTTCATCCATTCCATTTACCTACAAAAATACTTTTTAGTAATAGACACCCCACAAAGTAATAAGCTTTAAATATGTCACAGATTTTTAGTTATAACTCAACTAATTAAGCTACAGAGCAGCAGGAACTAAGTACTTAGGATTTAAAATTCAATGTAGGTTGTTAAACACAGGATTCTGAGCCATCTGCAGTGCAATGCATATAGAATGTTAGATTCCCTGAGCAGTACTGGCCTGAGAGAACTGTCAAGGACAGAAAGAGAAGAACCAATCAAACGTTACTTCTCTAGCGTAAATAAGAAAAAGGATGAAACAAAGTGCATTTAACTTCTACTTGTTACCTGCTCTGTTTATGAACAGTCACAAATCACAAAATGCCAAGTAATACTTAAGAACAAAGTCCCCTCATACATTTTTTAAGCTCTGATATAAATTTGCAAAATGAATGCTTACCGAGCAAAATAACTTTGTTTCCGTTCCTTCTTCTCTTCCTTGGAATCCATAATATGCAATCAAAAGTGCAAAATATTTGAAAAATTCCTTTTTCATCAATGAGTCATCACCCTGTCAAAAAATAACAAAGTGACCGTAAATTAAGAAGTTTATAACGACCAATATGAAGAATGAAGCAGGGTGGAGCTACATGGCCCCAACAAATGGAAGCTAAACTTTAACCAGTAAGCGTAGTCACATGAGTCATATATGAAATACAAATGCCCCCACGGGAAGGGGAGGGGGGCAGGAAACTACAGTTAGAATGGAAGAGTTAAACTATAAAATAAAAAGTGGCTGGAAAAATAAACTGAAGTATTTTCCTCATAATTAACAATTATTTCAAAACGTGCTAAAACAAAAACCACTGACTTTAGAAGGCTTTAGGCTAGCTATGCAGAAGCTAATTTTTTTTTTAATTTCTGAATTTATGATCACTCTTTTGAAGCCGTTAATGGAAAATGTGTCTCATACATAATGAGCAAAAATGGATCACTTAGGTGTTTTACAAGAATGTTCTTTCTTTAAAAACAAATCAGTGTTCTATTTTACTTCGGAAACATGCCAGCGAGTACGTCCCACTTAAGCAAATGTGGAAATGAAAGTACAAAGTCTCAGGAAGCTATTCTTCAGAATGGCTTTATATACTTGTCTCTGCCACTCCTTCCTTCCCACCCCTGCAACCCTCACCTAAGTTTCCCAGAAGCAACCCAATTTAAACCTGTAATGAGAGCTTGTCTCCAGATCAATCTTCCTTAAATACCACTTTCATCATGCCATGCCCCTGCTCAAAAATTCCCAATATCCACTTACTGCCTGGTTCACTAATCTAAACTATCTGCACAGCATTAACCTTTCCTAAAATCTGTCTTTTAACCCTGAATGAGTCTCAAAGTAAAAGCAAAGAATTTTCATTAATCAAAATTATTTATTAATCCATCTCAACTCCATAAACAATTTAATTCACAATATATATTACAGGGAAGGTACTGTGATAAGTATCAGAGACCAAAGATAAATAAAACATGATATTTGGCCTAATGAAATTTATTGCCTTGCAAGGGAGACACTTAGGATTTCAGGTCAATGGGATACAAATCACTATGAAGAAAGCACAGGGCCTAGAGGAAGAACACTTAGGCTTATGCAGGGCCCACCCCACCGCAATACCCACATACACCAAGATCTCAAGGACGAGTATGGGTTCCTGGTTAAACGGTACAGGAAGCAAGTCCAGCTTGAACAAAAGCAAGGAGACATAATATTTCTCTATTGCTCCAGGATCAAATGTGAAGCAGGGCAACAGTGGGAGATGAGGATGAAGACATAGGCAAGATTAGGGTCATGAAGACCTTTCATGTCATGCTGAAGAGTTTGAACTTAAACCTAGCTATGCATTATGTGCTGCCACCCCCTCCCCTGCACCTATGTCAGCACCTATGTCAGCACTAAGTGATCATGCTGACCCAAGGGCACCACTCACAGCAGACATCACCAAAGGGAAGGAGGGAGTGTAACACATACAGATCACAGAGGATGGACTTGAGAGGATCGAGAACGGGGAAAACAGACGCACTAGAAAGATATTACAGTAAAACTAGTAGAGAGAGGAGGGCCCACACTTCGGCCAGCAGTATTTGACACAGAAAGAGGGGGCACAAGTTCAAAAAATATTTAGGAGGCAAATGAGTTCAGATTTGGTGACTCATTCCATGTATACAACATGGGACAGAAAGGAATGATAAATGCTTTCCAAGTTTCTGCTTCAGGGACTGGGTAGACTGTGAAACCACAGATATGATACAATCTACAGGAAGTGGCATGCATTTGGAGGGGGGGCAGAAACAGATGAAAGATCAGTTTTGGACATGCTGCCTTTGAGTGCTCATGGGACAGTCAACTGGAAACATTCACCAGATGTTTGATTTCATGTAAAGCACAGGAGTGCAGTGAGGGCTAGAGAAAAAGATTTAGAAATTATCAACATATGGCTGTAGTTAAGAAAAAGAAAAAAAAAAACAGTACGATGATAACACACTGCAGGTATGACAACTATGCACAGGGTCCTGTATGGAAACAATGGATGACACAGTTTCAACTCTTACTGCTTTATCTCCATGGCTTTGACATGGTGGTGCCCTCAACGTATTTACCAACCAGTAGGGAAATTAAGATGAGTGTCAGGTCAATGGGATACAATTGGTTAAACTAACTCCACAATAAAATGTGGAGTTAGTAACCTGGAGCTGTCCGAACAATAACACTAAGAAAACAGAAGACACAAAGTTCAATTTCGATTGAGGTGACAAAGTAAACCTTCTAGGGTGGTGAGGATTTCAATAAGTAAAGAGGAAAAAGAGACAGCATTCCAGAAAGAGGAAATACCTGAGCATAAGTATGCGCATGAAAAGGGCAAGATACCAGGCAGAGAAAGAAAACCAACCACGATGCCTAGCTTCTGTTAAGTCACTATTTCAACGTATTATCCCCATGTTCTCTCTTTTAATCCTTACACCCACAATATGAGTTAGGTATCCTTACTTCCATTAAACTGAGGCTGAGAGATACTAATTTCCCGAGTTCAACATTACCAGCCTTGGTGGAGCAGAGATTTAAATCCAGTTTGGTGTACATTTCAATGTCTTTCAATAACCTTTGGATCCAGAAAGCATTTGGAGATGAGTTAGAAAAAGTGGTCTGGAATCAGCAGCCGCCAACGCCTCGGCGTAGACTCTACAGGTTAGGACAAATGTACCTGGCCATGAGTAGGATGGGGGTCACGGAGACCTCCAATAGGACTGCCTCAGTGGAGTAGTGGGGATGGAAGCCCTGCCTCAATGAATGAGGGAAGTACTCATTCAAGAACTGTGGTAACAAAGAAAAGACAGTGGCCTAGTGTCCAACTCTCCTAACCTCCATTTCACATGTGGCCTGAACCCACTGGGCTCCTCCCCAACTCTGTACCTTAATCCTTACTCTTTTCCCAAGCTTGAGGTAACCTTGCTACACTCCTTCTGACCAGGTCCAGCACAAGGGCCCAATTCTGCTCCCCCGACCACTTGTGTGTCCCTCTCTCTTGGCCGTGTAAGCGTACTTCACGTGTCACTTATCACTTAACTGTGAGGCACTTAATCGTACGCTGTGTGACAATGCCACTTCACTTACCCTCCTCAGCCTCAAACAAACCAAAGTTCCTCCAAGTCAAAAACCATCGTGTTTCATACTTTCCTTATACTTCCCTAAATACCTAACACAGAACTAGGCAGAAAAGCCACATAAAAGCTAAGCAAGGAATTAATCCAGTCCTGGGGATAAGATCAATTATATGGCAAACTGATATCAATCCAAGGATTCCTCCCAAATTAACAATTATTTGGAAATGGAGAATGTAGGTTCAAGCCAGCCTCTCTGGAACTCCAGATAGAATTAGAACCCTGGCTTTCTGCCCTGCCCTGGGCCAGGTGGTTTATTTTAAAGTTCCTCTCCTGCATGCCACCATATGTGATGATCTCTGTTTATTAGATTTCCCCTCATGAATAAAAATGAAGTCATAACAATCTAATTGGAAAATTTTTATATTGCAAGCTGAGCCAGAAACTAATATGTGGTTCTAGTGGGAAAATATTGACAAAAATAAGTACAAGAGGAAAAGATTAAATGATCCGAGAACTGACATCTGGTGCTGCTGTGTCTGTTTAGAACTGGCAGAGCTCTTTTTCCATTTTCTATTTGATAAATAAAAAAATATCCAAATCTTTGGTTTCTTTTAAATTTCTGGGAATTTATACATTTCTTAAACAAGACAGATGCAGTTCTTTCAGGTCTAGGCACACCAACAGATTAACCAGAAAGAGACCAGCAAAGGATGCTATAAAAATGATTTGCACAGCGCACCACCCAGCAGCCTTCATGCTTCAGTGAAGAACCAGAGCTCCTTTAAATCAATCTCTAATGGGAACAACATTTTCCATTATAAGTGGTTATAATGGGCTTCTTAAAAGCCCTTTTTTCATTTAATGCTGACTTTCTCCTCACATCAATAAACCCTAGACTCGTCCAAACACTGAATTACAAGAGTCTCCTGCATTTACAGTGTATTACATTTTTACATTTACGGTGTATTACATTTACGGTGTATTACATAATTACAAGAGTCTCCTGCATTTATGGTGTAT
The DNA here is from genome assembly GCF_000442215.2 of Lipotes vexillifer. NCBI lineage: Eukaryota > Metazoa > Chordata > Mammalia > Artiodactyla > Lipotidae > Lipotes > Lipotes vexillifer. The sequence goes on from NW_006773042.1 coordinate 1,622,021, forward strand.
GAGGGAACACAAGATGTATCTTCTATCTAAATATTTTTTTGTAACCTTAAATCAGAATGGTCAATTTAAACCTACATTCAGTTCATTATTCAAAAAAGCGAAAAACAAAAAGAAACCAGCACATACAAAATCCTTACCTCATAAGAGCTGTGTTGAAGACAAAGTATTTTCTGTGTCACCAGCAAATGTTTGATGCTCCCCATGACACCACTTAGAAGGGATTTAAGGACAGAGCTACCAGACTCCCTAACTACATCAAACCAGTGTGGACCCACAGCCCAGTGTGGCTTTTTGGCTTCACATCTACACTGCAGCTCCTTGTTCATTCAGGTATAACCAGAGAGGACTAGAAAAACACCAGAGCACCCATGATGTCCATCAACTGTTTTCCCAACGACAGGTTTCCTATTATACAAATGAAATAATGACAACAACATGCTTTAAGGCTTGGTCACACTAAATTTGGCCACATAAGGAACAGACCAAATGTACCATTCTATGCAGACATTTCCTCCTAGAAAATACTTAGGCTTATACTGAAATATGACAGGTGTTCAGTCTTTCTCAAAGCCATACTGTCATGTAAACACATAAAGGGTATTCAAATATCAGTGTTAACCAAGGTCAGAAATTTGAATACTCTTTTTAACAAGAAACCTGGGAAGAAAGACACAGAAATAGAACAAAAGTCTGCCACAAACATATAGGGGGAGCATCTAGGAGATAACGCCCCCAGATAAACAAATGTGTGTCACAGAAGCAAAGCAACAGAAAACAGAACTTAATGGCAACAAAGAACTAAAAAGTTATGCCTGAATCAAGGTGATGATCAAGGACAGGCCAGTGGTCTATCACTTGAATGGGACAAAGGCAATGGATGGCAAAATGACTGGAGACTCATCAACTCTTACTCCATTATTCTTTGCCTAGGGAAATGAAATTAGACCTGAAAAGAATTAAACAAATGTGGGTTTCAGTGCTCTTTTACCTAAGATGAGTACAGAGGTTTCATCAAATCTCCTAGATACTCTAAATGAAGAACCAACTCTGGGCTAGACAGATCGCTTTATAAGTTCTCTCTAGGAAGAGAACCTGCAAATGAGATTTCTAAAACGTCACTGGCAGGGTCAGGAGTTGTTGAATATGTGGAAAATGCCAAAAGCCTGACAAGAGGCAAATACTTTTTAATTTTCAACAAAATAGAGAAGGGAGTGTGCAAATTACACACTGGAGAACATCACATAGATCCGTAGCAAAACTTTAGACGTGATCATTAAAGGCAGCTTGGCAAGGACTCAGAAGAGGAGGCGATGAACCCTGAGATCCAGAATGTCTACAGAAAACCAACCATTCAGCGGAACAACAACAACAAACAAGCAGATCCCTTTTTGAAGCATCTACCATGGACCAAGTACTCTGCTGGAGATACAAAAATGAAGACAGTACTCACAGGCCAGGAAGCTCAGGTGGAACAGGCAACGGACACCCACCAGCTGGTAAGACGAGTGGTCTGATATTGGTGGGTACAAGGAACCACACAGCACAGAGTGGAAGCAACTACTCTGCCAGGAAGGGAAGGAGGGTCAGGGAAGCTCCACAGATGAGCTGGACTATGAGGGAGGAACGGGAGTTCGATCCTGAATGCAGAAGAGGTTGGTCTCACTAGGCAGAATGAGGATGGTACCAGCCATCGGGAGAGAATACATGGTACACAGGGAGGCCTGCGTGGTCTGGTGTGGCTCTCGTATAGAGCTGGTAGAGGGGACGAAGTTCAGAGAATGGTGGCTTAGCCAAATTATACTGATCTAATTTCCCTCTTGGACATAGTTACTGTTCCAGTGCATCAAGGAAATTAGGTAACCACTGTGTAACTGTACTTAAAAGGCACTGGATAAGTTTCTCTTGATCTGCTTATGAATAAGATTGAGAAATGTGGCCTAGACATGGATGGATGCTTCTATGATTAGATGCATTACAGAAAGCACTGAACCACTGTACCAAGAGGTATGTGCTGATCAAACTGACTGGCCTCAACCTGGAGCTGGGAGCTGACGTCCAACTTCAAACTGGAGGGAAGATGTTAACAGCTTAATGCAGTGCTCGTCCTTCAGGCTTGTCCTCGCCAGTAAATTCATCACTGACATGAATGAAAACAGGGGCCTCGGGGCTTCCCTGGTGGCGCAGTGGTTGAGAATCTGCCTGCCAATGCAGGGGACACGGGTTCGAGCCCTGGTCCGGGAGGATCCCACATGCCGCGGAGCAACTGGGCCCATGAGCCACAACTACTGAGCCCACGTGTCTGAAGCCTGTACTCAGCAACGGGAGGGGCCGCAACACTGAGAGGCCTGCGCACCGCGATGAAGAGTGGCCCCTGCTCGCCGCAACTGGAGAAAGCCCTCGCACAGAAACAAAGACCCAACACAGCCAAAAATAAATAAATTAAAAACCAAAAACAGGGGCCTCATTAGACTTTTGGAGGGATAAATAACATCCTGGATAACAGCATTTCAATTCAGACAGACATCAGCTGTCTGTAGATTAATTTGGGGTTCTACATCTGGGAGAGGTGTTAAGGAACAAGAGAAAGGGAGAACCCAACATTAGCACAAGTGAATATGACCTACAGTTTGAGGTGACAGTAAGATCCACACACCCAGTGGTGCGATGCCACTGCTTCCCAACCCCTCCCGCCCCACCTTGGCAAAAACAAAACAAAACAAAACAAAACCACTAATGCAATCAACCCAGAATAAAAAAGACTATGGTGGTCTGTCCCATCCTTTTTGAGGATTAGAATATATCAAGATTACTGCACTTAGCTCTGGGTCTCCCACTGCCGTACAGGAGAAATATAAGGAAACTGGAACAAACAGAATGATTAAGTAACACAAAATTAAACTTTAAGAATAGTAGTCAAAGGAGCTGGTCAGGGTTAGCATGGAAAGAGTTGGGAGGAAAGGACAGCTATTTCCAAATACCTCAAGGATCTTATCCGGTAGAGGATTTAGCCTTGTACCAACAGAACTTCAAGGGTGTGCCTAGGAGTAGGCACCGGGAGAGGCTTCTTGGCTCAACATAAGGGCTTGATGCAAAGAGCTGTCTCCAGAGACAGCAGCTTCCTAATCGCCAAAGATGACTGAGCACAAGCTGGACAACCATTTTGTGGGGTCGCTGTAGGCTGGCAGTTCTCAACCTTATCAAAAAATCAACACCCCTCACCTAAATAAATACAGTTGCCCCTTGAACAACAAGGGTTTGGACCTCGTAGGTCCACCTATACTCCTATTTTATCAGTAACTATAGTACAGTCCTCGTACAGGATCCTCGGACATAGAGGAACTGCATATACAGAGGGCGCACTGTGAGTTATACACATTTTTTACCTACATGGAGGATTGGTGCTCCAACCCCCCACATTTTTCAATGGTCAACTGTATATAAGTATTTTATAACATACCCTTTATAATGCTGAGATGAAGTTGATAGATAATATAACCCACTTAACACACTGAATTTTATGAAGTTGATGTAATGCCCCAAAGGAAAGTAATTGATAACAGGTAGTTCAGTATGTAAATTCTCAGGTTTCAAAAATCAATATAATGCCAAAAGAAAAGTAGCTTACAACAGGTAAATTATAAGTTAATAATTTATAATAATAAAGTAAATTCTCAGGCACAATTTCATTAGAAGACACAACAAAACACTCAGATGCTTATACCAACTTATTTAGGACAAGTTTAGCTATAGGTGAAATAAGATCAGAAATAATTTCACTACATATGAGATGTACAGGAAGATGAAAGAGCAGAGGTGAGAGGTTGGGAGGGGGTGGGTAATGGGTAGGTGGGAGTGCACAGAACATTAGAATAAAAACTAGTGCTATAAATAATAACCAGAATTTCTATACATAGTAACTTAGAACCAATCTCTTTCTTTTTTTAGAATGTCCCAATAAATATTCATGTAGGTCCTACAGATGACATGAAATTTGAAATATAAGGACAATTATTTGTTGTCTAGGACTGTCCTGCTCATTGCAGGGCACTTGGCACCCCTGCTTCCCCCAACTAAATGCTAGTGCCCCTCCCCAGGAACCATGCCAACCAAACTGCACCCCAGTGGGGAATACTACACTCACTGAAAACCACTGTTACAGAGGAAAGTCAAGTTCCATGGATAAACTAACATTTTTAATTAAAATTTTTTTATTTCAAAAATTCCTTCAAAGCTGAGATCTTACAAACTCCACACACCCGAGTCATTCTCTGTTTTCAAGATTCTCTGTGATTTACCTGACTAACCCCTCGGACTCTTATTATTAAGGCAGCACAGCACCCTTAAAGCAGGACAAGCCCAGTTGGAATCCAGACTCTACCATCTCCAAGGTATGTATAGCCTTGGGCAAGTTACTCAATTTCTCTAGACCCCAGTTTCCTTATCTGTAAAAGGCCTGGTATAGAGATGAAATGTTTCCAAGAGGTATCTATCGAGTCTAGCACCCCATGGAACAGAGAATTCTCTCCACTGAGATTTCAACAAGCCCAAATGTTCCAGTGTTCATGAAAGTTACACCTACCTGCATCAGCACCTGGAGAGCCAGATTCAAATTTGCCCCTAAACAGAAACATTAGATCATGAACTAACTCAAGCCAGGCAGCCCGGGTGAATGAATGTAGAGATGACAGCAAGCAGCAACAGTTAAAACTGTTTACTGAACATTAACCATATGCACCAGATTTTTTTGTTCAATGCTATTACACACACTGTTTAATCTTTGTAACTATATGAGAGTTCATATTCTCAATCCTTTTTAGATAAAGAATCTGAAATTTAGAAAGGTTGAAACATTTATTCAAGGTCAAACAGCCATAAAAGTTAGAGCCAGAATGATCAGTTTTATCTAATGCCAAAGTCAAAAACACTCATTATGGCCTCTAATGCGAGGCAATATTACTACACAGAACTTTCACGTCAATTGCCTGGTTCTTTCCAGATTTAACCACCATTAAAAGAACAAGAGGGTGAACACCAGTTTTCTGGTCAATTGTCTTTTAGGACATCGATCCTGAACTGTATTCAGGTTAGTCACTGCTATTCATTAATAAATGCACTGCACTGAACATGTTCAAGCATTTAATAAACATTTATTGCACTGAATTAGACTTTTAAAGAGCTAACTGGAAAGCACATTCCCTTAATTCACTAAATTAAGTGAATTACCTCTTAAGTTTTAAGGACAGAAGTAATAATATAACTGTGAATATGCCAGAAATATTTCCCTTAGCAGTTGGCAAATTTTTTTTGTTTCTGTTGTTCTGAAAAGTAATCTTCTGCCAATCCAATTATTTCCCCGCTGAAAACGAAACGAGTAAATACAAAGAATCAGAATTTAAAAATGGAATTTTGATCTTTTAAAAAAATGTTCTTTATTGATTTTAAGTTACAAAAGTCCCCCTTTTATTTTTTTAGGGGCTAAAACTGGAGGTTCTTTTTAGAACTAAAAATTATGATTCTATAAACTTCTACTGGAGGTTTTTAATATACTGCATGCATTCTCTCATTAATACTTATAAGGATATAAGAATTCAGTCTTGTACAGTTTTCTACCTGTACACAAAGACAAACAGGAAAAATATGCAGAAAGTCATATAAAAAGTTATTGGAGACAATGAAAACAGAACAGAGTCTGCTCTGCTGATCTCACGTCTCAACCATAAGAGGAAACTTCCTCTTTCTCACCATCAATCACTATTTATTGGTTGTCTGCTCTATGCATGTGATTGTCCCTACCCTCACAAGAGCTGAAAAAAATCTGATGCCTGCATCGCCACAGAGGTAGTTTCTAGGGACACCCCCTACTATTGCTCCAGTACTGTAAGATCACTTCAGATCATCTCTAAGGTGAGTCTAAAGGTGGTAGGCTCCAAACAGCATCAATAAACAAACAGGTGACATGGGAAGAAATGTTTGTCTTCAATTACATCTGGAATTCATTTTAATATTATTCGATAGACCCACTGCTAAAATCCTAGGATCTCTAGCCTATTTGACTTTTTTTGCAGGTATCTTCTAGCCCTGGCCCAAAAGGAATTGTAAAAAAAAGAAAAAAGTTCCACAGTCTTCTGGAGTCTCTACTAGTATAGAACTCAAGCCTATTCCCCAAGGCCTTCCAGAGAGTAGGCACCAATGTGAATCACTACACCAGCTGCCTTTGCTCACAGCAAATGCCATCACTGCTGCAGGGGTTCTGGTCTTGCATCGTGCCTCAACTCCTTCAATTTTAGGACAGAAATAAGTGTGGCCAGTGGTTACTACTAATTATTATTATTATTATTATTATTATTATTTGATGGGAGGTATCTATTTGATGGATCTGAATTAGGGTTAATTGATGCAAACAAAACCAATAAAATTTGGTGAATGAAAGATGTAATAAATGGAATACCTTTCCAAAGAACATACAGTATATGGGCTGCAAACACTAGTTTCCAAGAATTAAGAGTGTCTTTTGAGACTGTGAAGAGACATGAAGTTCACTTTACCAGGTAAGTTGCCATTTCACTGAGGAAAAGTCACATGCTTCTTTGTTCTCATGTGGATGGTACTGGCAATTGAATGCTATTTTCAAAATGCACTGGCATACACCCAAGATGTGTAAAAATGCAAAATAAAAAATAATTGAATTATCACCCTTTTTAATACACTTTCAGCATATTTATTTACATGGAAGGTACAGGTGGCAATAAACAATTTACACTTACTCCAAAATAGTGCCCTGTCACATACTGACAAGCAATCTCTTCAATCAGTAAGCTTACTAAGAACCTGTTTTATGCCTATCACTGTACAATTTATCTAAAACCTATGCATATAAAGAGGACTCAATACACTCTGAGAAAACTTCAATTTTTGACAAGGAAATAAAATCAACAAAAATTAAACAATCAGAAAAAAAGGATATGATAGAAAGTAATGCCAAATAAAATTTGTTATACAAAGAAGTACCAATGGAAAGAAAAGGGCCAGGTCACTTAGGCCAGTGTTCTTAGGGAAGGTGTTTGAAGTGGGACAACACCAAGAACAACCATTCTGGTTATAGTTCAACAGTGCTACCCAATGAACAGTCATATCTGTAAACCAGAAAGAGTTTTATCGTTAATGAAAATGTTCTCTATCAGAGCATGCTCAAGAGGACTGGAATTCTACCCTACCCTCAGATGTGTAAGGCAAAAATGGAGAGGCGCATGTAGTGCTTTTGTTGGTACAGCACAAAATGTGGGAAATATGCAAACGTGGGTTCAGGAAGAAGCATAGTGAAAAGTGCTACGGGGCAGGAAGTCTGCTCAACACAAAATTAAACCAGCATCAGAAAGCAGTGTGACCTCTTCTTTGAAAAAAATTATGTGTATGATATTCAATTCTAATTTTCCAAGAGATTGGGTTAAGAAACCAACTCTATGGTTTAAGTATGTTTTCTTTTAAAGGTTTATTAAGTTGTTTGATATAAAAGTTCTTGCAGAATTCAAAAGAAAATGGGCTCTTTGGCCATTTGGCCAGACTGGATTGTTGTACTCAATTAGGCACTCCCGCCTTGTAAGAGAATTACACATGCAAACCCTCTGCTATGCCACTTTGTGGTGCTTTGCACTAGTACACAGAGTATTCTTCTCTACCCAGTTGGTCATGTGGCTTGTTTTAACCAACAGACTGAGGACTAACAGTGTACCCACTTCAACTTAAGGCTCTAAGAGGCCTGGCAAGTTTCTGTTCTCCACCAGAAAAGTATGCCTCAGGTAGTGGCTTTTCCTTCTTCAGCACGGGTCCCAGAATGAAGATGTGTGTAACAGACCTGAACTCCTACCTCAGCTTTGGAGTCCAGCCCAGCCCTGCTGGACCCAGCCAACAGTAGCCAAACCACAGTCAACCTGCAGATTCATGAATGTGAAATAAATATCTGTGGTCCTAAGCCACGAAGATTTGGAGGCTGTTATGCAGTATTATTACAACAAAAAACCCAATACACCTTTAGAAACATCCTAATCCACAAATTACTTTGTGGATTTTTACCAGGAAGATCAAAGCCACATAGTACATGTTACCATCTATAGGCATAACTCTACCGAGGCCTGGAATACCAAAGCCCAGAGACAGAAGCAGCCAATTAACAAAAACAGCCAAGAAAGCATCCCTTCCTTCCAGCTGTCATTTACCTCACAACCAACGTGCATGGCTATGGAAGTTTAGCTACAAGGAGGCATCACTTGACACCAAGCGTGACTTATGTACATCTTGGTACATTCACCTACAGACTCTGATATTATTTATTGTTATGGTTGAACTGTGTCACACCACCACCACCCCCAAAAATGTTGAAGTTGTATCCACTGTAACCCAGGATGTGACCTTATTTGGAAACAGGGTCACTGCAGATGTAATCTGTTAAGAGGAGGTCATACTGGAGTATGGTGGGCCTCTAATCCAATATGACTGGTGTCCTTATAAGATGGCCATGTGAAGATCAAGACACACAGGAAGAACTCCACGTGAAGACAGAAGCACAGATTAGAGTTAGGCAACTACAAGCCAAGGAATGCCAAGGACAGCCAGCAAATCACAAGAAGCCAAAAGCAAGAAGGATTATTTTACAGGTTTCAGAGACATCGTGGCCCTGTCGACACCTTGATTTTAGACTCCACCCTCCAGAATTATAGACAATGAATTCCCGCTG
>NW_006773042.1:1630804-1640169 GCF_000442215.2 Lipotes vexillifer
TCCTGCTGTTTTAGGCTACCCAGTTTTTGGTAATTGTCAGAGCAGCTCTAGGAAACATTCACTTATCTTAAATCTTATACACTATCACTGTTCCAAAAGGATACTACCTAAAAAATATCGTTACTTCCCCATTATGTCTATTCTGCCACTTTCTCATATAATTTAAAGGAAATGTGGGCATATGATTCAGAGCAACGGTAAATATTATTTTGAATATTAGAGCAGAAAGCTCACATAGTTAACATCTGTACCCAGGAGACAATTCAAGCACCGTTTATTGAGTAGATGGACTAAGAACTGACCTGATTATCAGGGGAAATTCTTAACAAAAAATGAGTTTTGAAATCTTCTGAGAATGTAGCATCACCATTGTGGCATGCCACTCTTACCACACTTTAGCAATTTTAATCTAACAAACTCATACTGCTACATTTCTCACACACACTTATGCTGTCTTGTACCATTTTCTAATTAATGGCTCCTCATGCCCATATTCCTTTCAATCAGACTGTAAGCTCTCAAAAGGAGTGTCTCATGTTCTACACGTATAAGCAAGTGTGCCTGTGCACGCATGCACGCACACACACGCAGCGACATACATTACAACTTCTAGTTCAGGTTAGACATAGGATTTATGTTTAATAAGTTGACTTTTTATTTGTTATGGCTAAATACATAACAGAAACTGACTTCGGTTATAGAACAATAAGGTCTTACCTTTTATTTATATTCGTGGTCTCCATTTTCTAAAGTTATATTCCACGTCAATAAAAGCATCTGAGCATAAAATCCTAATACGTATATTTTTCACATAAAAATGTCTTCTGCACTAATACATGCGTTATAAAACATATAACAAAATAGAAGTCATGAAAAGATGATACAGACATTCTAATAATTTCTTCCCATACCCTCAAGGGGTACGTGAACCCCGCTGGAGAACCACTGGTCCAAGCTATGACAGCAGATACATGAAAATATTTCCTAGGATTTGGTCCTTTCTAGGAAACACAAGACCTATGAGAATCTAAAATATTTACAAACTTTAAACACATTCTCTGGCAAACTCCTGAAACTCTCTTATCAAACAAGCAATACTTTACAGCTGATGATTGTTATCCTTGCAACTAGGATTAGTCTGTATGCTACTGGACCCTAATTGTAAATGCATTTAGTAACTGTGATGTTCTTTGCAATTGAGTCCTTTAGTTTTTAGACTTTAGGAATGAAAATCTATTATCAAAATTTCAGGCAAATATCTGTAAGACTGAGAGAACCAAATGATACAACATTCTGATCTTGAAAATAAAAGAATGAGAAAGATGGGCAAAGAGGAAGAGGTAACAGAAAACTCATAAACCATCTCCAAAGAATGTTATCAACACAACAGCATGCAGTCTTCTTGTGTTCCATGTGCATGCATGTGGACAACCATGTGCTAGAAACCTGAAGGGCATAGAGTAGTACAAAACACAACCCCTACCAGCTAACTGTAAGAAAAACTAAGTCATAAAGCAAGCCTATATTTAATTTGCAGTACAAAATGCTACCAGAAAATGACTAGAGCTAATCAATGAATTTGGTAAAGTAGCAGGATACAAAATTAATGCAAGAAATCTCTTGCATTCTTATACACTAATGATGAAAAATCTGAAAGAGAAATTAAGGAAACACTCCCATTTACCACTGCAACAAAAAGAATAAAATACCTATGAATAAACCTACCTAAGGAGACAAAAGACCTGTATGCAGAAAACTATAAGACACTGATGAAAGAAATTAAAGATGATACAAACACATGGAGACATATACCATGTTCTTGGATTGGAAGAATCAATATTGTGAAAATGACTATACTACCCAAAGCAAACTACAGATTCAATGCAACCCCTATCAAACTACCAAAGGCATTTTTCACAGAACTAGAACAAAAAATTTCACAATTTGTATGGAAACACAAAAGACCCCGAATAGCCAAAGCAATCCTGAGAAAGAAAAATGGAGCTGGAGGAATCAGGCTGCCTGACTTCAGACTATACTACAAAGCTACAGTAATCAAGACAGTATGGTACTGGCACAAAAACAGAAATATAGATCAATGGAATAGGATAGAAAGCCCAGAGGTAAACCCACACACATAATGGTCACCTTATCTTTGATAAAGGAGGCAAGAATATACAATGGAGAAAAGACAGCCTCTTCAATAAGTGGTGCTGAGAAAACTGGACAGCTACATATAAAAGAATGAAATAAGAACATTTCCTAACACCATACACAAAAATAAACTCAAAATGGATTAAAGACCTAAATTTAAGGCAAGACACTATAAAACTCTATAGGCAGAACACTCTATGACATAAATCACAGCAAGATCCTTTTTGACTCACCTCCTAGAGAAATGGAAATAAAAACAAAAATAAACAAATGGGACCTAATGAAACTTCAAAGCTTTTGCACAGCAAAGGAAACTATAAACAAGACGAAAAGACAACCCTCAGAATGGGAGAAAATATTTGCAAATGAAGTAACTGACAAAGGATTATTCTCCAAAATATACAAGCAGCTCATGCAGCTCAATATCAAAAAACCAAACAATCCAATCTAAAAATGGGCAGAAAACCTTAATAGACATTTCTCCAAAGAAGATATACAGATTGCCAACAAACACATAAAAGGATGCTCAACATCACTAATCATTAGAGAAATGCAAATCAAAACCACAATGAGGTATCACCTCACACTGGTCAGAATGGCCATCATCAAAAAAACTACTAACAATAAATGCTGGAGAGGGTGTGGAGAAAAGGGAACCCTCTTGCACTGTTGGTGGGAATGTAAATTGATACAGCCACTGTGGAGAACAGTACGGAGGTTCCTTAAAAAACTACAAATAGAACGACTTCAGCAATCCCACTACCAAGCATATACCCTGAGAAACCATAATTCAAAAAGAGTCATGTGGCACAATGTTCATTGCAGCTCTATTTACAATAGCCAGGACATGGAAGCAACCTAAGTGTCCACTGACAGATGAATGGATAAAGAAGATGTGGCACATATATACAATGGAATATTACTCAGCCATAAAAAGAAACAAAATTGAGTATTTGTAGTGAGGTGGATGGACCTAGAGACTGTCATACAGAGTGAAGTAAGTCAGAAAGAGAAAAACAAATACCGTATGCTAACACATATATATGGAATCTAAAAAAAAAAAAAAAAGGTTCTGAATAACCTAGGGGCAGGACAGGAATAAAGATGCAGACGTAGAGAATGGACTTGAGGACACGGGGAGGGGTAAGGGTAAGCTGGGACGAAGTGAGAGAGTGGCATGGACATATATACACTACCAAATGTAAAACAGATAGCTAGTGGGAAGCAGCTACATAGCGCAGGGAGATCAGCTCCATGCTTTGTGTCCACCTAGAGAGGTGGGATAGGGAGGGTAGGAAGGAGAGGCAAGAGGGAGGAGATATGGGAACATATGTGTATGTATAGCTGATTCACTTTGTTATAAAGCAGAAACTAACACACCATGGTAAAGCAATTATACTCCAATAAAGATGTAAAAAAAAAATTTTCATTACAAATAGTTAAGTGCCAAAATAAACTGAAATTAGGGGTAGAGCAGATGTCTTGGAAAGCGTTGATGGAATTAAGTATCAACCTGGTGCAGAATATTGGCTTCAAAAGGAAGAAATGTGTAAGGAAATTCAGATAGAGCGGGCAGCCAGAAGCCTGAAGGCAGGAATTACCCCATGTGTGTGAGGGGTACTGAGGACCCTTCTGACCCTACTAAAGTGCTGAGTTTATGCAGGTGATGAGTGGGAGATACGGCTGAGTGCCTGCAATGTGGACAGGATACAGTACCATTATCACCTAAGCAGCATTCTCTGGCTTAAATTTCCAAGAGAAAGCCACCGCCAGGAAAATCTCATAAATCACTTCACTTAATCTACTTATTCTTGAGGAACTAGCCTTGGGGGTGATCTATACATAAAACAAGCAAGCAAGCTAAATGCAAGAAAATACCAAGCAGACGGCGTGTGGGTGAAGATGTGGAGGAAGTGAAATATTAGAAGCTTTGAAAAGAGGAAGAGAGAGCAAAATATGTCAAAATGAATATGCATCTGATAAAGAAAAGTCAAGAATATAAGAATCCTATGATATATTAATTTTAATTATTTCTAACAATTATCATTGTAATATATATGGATAACAAATAAAATGTGAAAATAGAAATTGCCTATGATCCCAGCAATGGAGACAGAAGTCTCAATATTTTATTACTTTCCTGTCTTTTCTTCCATGAAGCTGCATTTTAAAATCAAATTAGGGTCTTTTTGTACATACAGTTTGCTATACTATCAAAAAAGACTCCATTGTTGGATTTGTCTCCAATTTTTACAATATCAACCTTGCTAACAGCTAATACTTATATAGTTGCTTACTCTGTGATGGAATTCCAAGTGCTTTACATATATTAACTTATCTAATTCTCAATACAATGTGAGAGGTGGATACTATTATTATCTTCATTTCATAGATGAGAAAATCAAGGAGAAATTAACTTGCCTAAGTTCACCTAGCTGACAAACGGTGGAAAAGGACTCCAAGCCAGGCAACAGGCTCCAGCATCCCTGCTCTTAACCCATCTACCATACCACCTGCCTTCCAGAGACAATGTGCTCACCACTGAAATTAAGCCTCATCTCTGATTTTTTTAGGATGTACTCAGAACAGAATCATGGGTGCCAAGGGATTCTATGAGTTGAACTGCTCTCCATCAAAGGCATAATACCCCCATATAACCTCTTACCATCTGTGAAAAGGGAAAATGACCCAATTTCAATTTGCCAGCATTGTTATGGACTTTTATAATCTAATTATAGTCTGCATTTCTTTGATGCAATGAAGTTGAATATCTCTTCATGTTTTGGCCGTTTGTAGTTCCTGTTTTGTGAATTTTCTATTCCTGCCGTATAGATTGTTTGTGTCCCCCATCCCCACCCTAAATTCACATGTTGAAAACCTAATGCTCTAGGTGATGGTATGAGATAGGATCTTCAGGAGGTGATTAGATCATGAGGGATCTACCCTCATGGGATTAGCGCCCTCATGGGATTAGTACCCTCATAAAGGAGACCCAGAGAGATCTCTAGCCCCTTCTACTAGATGGGGACACAATAAGAAGTCCATGGTCTACACCCTGAAAGAGGGTTCTCACTAGAACCTGACCATGCTGGCACCCTGATCTTGGACTTCCAGCCTCCAGAGATGCGGGCAGTAAATTTATGCTGCTTATAAGCCACCCAGTCTACGGAATTTTGTTCTAGCAGCCCAAATGGACTAAAACGATTCCTTCCTAGAATGCTTTTTAAAGAGTTAAAGTGTGTTAAATTGAAATTATTTTAGAAGATATCAGAGGGTTGCTAACTAGCTGTTTCAGTGGGAACCTAGAGCCCGGCAAGTAATATACCTAGGGGGAATCACCAGGACCCAGGGCTGAGGGCTCAGCTGTAAATACCTGGGACCATAAGGATTGAGCAAGCCCTCCCAACAGATTAATAGCCAAAAACTGTGCTTTACAGCATACAGCAGGGGCTGTACCTATTGGATGGCTGGAATAGTCATTACTGCTACTCAGGACACACTCAATTCCTCATATCAACATGTTTGGGGAAACAAATCAGTAAATCTGATGTTTGCTTAGTGAGGTCAGAATTACAGATGGAAAATGAAAGATTTCAAGGGATCTCACACCTATGGTGCAGTCTTACAGATTTTGCCTATTCTACATGGCTAGTTTGGTTGTGATCAGAATCATCCACTAGTCAGAGAATTCCACAGGAACAGTGCTGAACAAACGCTATTAAATTCTTACTGGCTAAATCCTCTGTTAATCAGTCAACAGCAGTTTACCTCATGTCAGACACTTTGTAATAAAATCAAACACAGGGCTTCCCTGGTGGCGCAGTGGTTGAGAGTCCGCCTGCCGATGCAGGGGACGCGGGTTCGTGCCCTGGTCCGGGAAGATCCCACATGCCGCGGAGCAGCTGGGCCCGTGAGCCATGGCCGCTGAGCCTGCGCGTCCGGAGCCTGTGCTCCGCAACGGGAGAGGCCACAACAGTGAGAGGCCTGCATACCGCCAAAAAAAAAAAATTATCTCCTGTTCTTCCTTTCCAGCACATGGAGAGTCTTTTTTTAATTTATTTTCTTTTTTTAATTGAAGTCTAGTTGATTTAGAATGTCGTGTTAGTTAAAAAAAAAAAAAAAAAAAATCAAGCACAGAGGACGCCCTCCAATTACTTGGCTTGGAAAGAAAAATACTATAGGAGTCACTTCATAGGATGGGCCACTATCTCCAGATGGTTCATGTCATCCATCAGGGTTGGTGGTTAATACTTTCGATTTTTAAGAGTAACACCACACTCAGAGGGTTTCACTCCTTTATGTACCAACTACAGAAGCAAACCCAGAGGCAGAGGTAAAAAAGAAAAAACACTCTCTTAGGTGAGGGCCATAATAAATATGAACTTTTATTTTTTTAATGAATGTTAACACAATGTTTGGAGAGAATTAGTAAAGTAAGGCAGGGATGCTAAAGAAAATGATACAGACACAAATTCTATGGAGGATGGGGGGAGCGGAGTAGAGGAGGGATGAATAGTTAAATAAAAGCTTCAACCTTGGGCTTTTTTTTTCTTGACCAATCATAGCATGTTATCCAAAATCATAATTAATTTTTACTAGAAAGGCAATTTTGCTATTTATGAGAAATGCCTGTTGCCAGTATGGAAGTCTACTTGGGATACTACATTACATGTGGAAGGCTCCATGAATTTCTAGAATCTCAACCAAGAATGGCCCCTAGAGATGACACCAGAACTGAGTGTGGCTTGCTAATGAAAGTAGGAGGACCGAGTGTTCCATGCAGAGGATACAGCGTGGAGAAGAAAAATCATATGCAGTGCATGTGCAGGAAGTGACAAACAGTTTTGTGTTACCAACATAGAGATTCTGAACTTGGGGTCCATAAACAAGGACATGTAGGCAAAATGGTGTGTTTCGTGTGTGATGAGACCATTAACTTTCATCAGATTTTTTTAAAGAGTCTGTGATTGGGGATGGGGAGGTAAGTTAACAACTGTGAGCCACATGCATGACAGGGAGGGGCAGGGGACAAGAGATGAACTCCTCAGGGCCCAGGAGACCAGGCTAAGTAAGATTCATGGCGGACTCCTTCCTGCGCAGGATGGGAATCCTTTATAAGGTTGAAAGGGAAGTTTAGAAGGAAGACTGGCTGAAATGTAGGGGAAAGTAAAGTGCAGGCAACAGTCCAAAGCATCTGAGGAACCAAACAAGAACAGTGGGAATGGAGAGAAGGCAATTAGAGAAATGATGATGAGATCAAAGGGGCAGGCTGAATGTTCACATTTGCTTGTATGTGCACAAAATGTCACGGGAGGATTCTCAATTAACTGATAACTCTGGTTGCCAGTGGACAGGGGAAGCAGGTGCCTAGGAAAGAGGATGAGAGGGAATCCTTTCAATATTTACCCATATGTACCTTTTGAATCACATGAAGGTATTGCCTACTACAAAAATAAAACTCTTTAAAAAAAGACTTGGAGGTTACCGGAATGATATGCCTCTATGTAAAAATTTGCCCACATCTCTCTCCAAATCCCCTCCTCAATGTTTCAAGTTGCACTTTTGAATTCAGATTATTTTTACCTCAAAAGCTCCTGGACTGCACCAATGACTATCCCTTGAGAAGGGCCAGTCTCTCTGTGGACCAGGGTGATAAATGTATGAAAATAAAGTTGACACCATACAGATGCAAATAACTGTTTACGTGGTTAAATTCAACCAACTTAACAGGTAGTTGTCAAAATACCAGAATGAAGAAAGTCTGATCAATTAACTCAGGGAGCTCAATCTTTTAAATTTTATGGTGAATAAAAGAGACTCAAGGAAGAATCTCTATGATTTATTAAAACAAAGATGAATCAAATAAATTACTGATGTGAAAGAGGTCAGATGTGAGGTACAGTGTGGTGAGTGTTAAGCTAATTTAGGCTAGCCCTTTAGCTAAAAATGACTTTTTTTTTAATTAAATAGAATGAATCTCCTGGTCAATCCAGAACTGACTTAAACTGAATGGTTTTACCAATTTTAAATTAGTCAATAGTAGACATAAATTTAATAGTTAAAAAAAAAGTCGATCTTAGTTTTGCAAAACTATGTAACATTGTTTTCCATTTGGCTATACAAGCGTAAATATACTAAACTTGCAATACTTGTTCAAAGCATATTTAATGGAACCTATTAAACTTGTTAATCAAAACATACTGTATCCATAGATCAATTCTGCACATGTTTCCATTTATTGGTTTTATGTTTTATATTTTTCCTTGTTCTACAAAAGATGTGAGTCAGCTTAATAAATTCAATAAAATGGGAAAATATACTTAGGTTAAAAAAATCAGAAGAAAAAAAAAACAAGGTAGAACAGAAATTCAAAACCAAAGGGAAAGTCAGAACATCAATAATACGCCATAGGTTTTTACAGGGTTATTAAAATTAAGTTGTAAATCTGACTCTGTGTTTCCTAGTTGCCAAATCAGAAGGGGAAATATAATCGACTATCTAATTCTATTTTTGCATGATGAAAAATGGATGCTCCATAATTGTTCAGGGGAAGTAAAGCTTTTCTTTGGCATTTAGAGTTGAATGGAATTTCTTGCAAGAGTCTTCAAGCAGGAGCTGTAGAAGGAACTATTATCTTAATAACCACATCTCTTAAGTAACATAACAGTAGGTTTCTTGTGACTGTCTTTATTAATAGAATGCTTCAGTGGAGCACAATTTGGGGGGAGGGGTGCAAAGGATGCAAAACAAGGTAACCAAAGTATACAGTTTCTGAAGATCTGGCTAGACTCCTGGTGTAACACCTAGAATTGGAGGGGCATGGGTGGACATCATGGCCTTTGTTCAGCCAACTCTCTATAAACATTTCTTTCAATTAAGCTTCTGGTCAAATTTATGAGCAGACAATTCATTGTCTCTGGCATTCATTACCATTTTTAAAGGGAGATCAGTATACAACAATTATTCTTCATCCACTAGTTCCCTATATTTGAAATTCAAGGTTATACAAATTTTCTTTTCTATACTTTTTCTGCAACCATAACAATTTTGGTTCTAACATATGTGAACTGAGTGGATCTTACTGGATGTAAACAACAACAACAAAAATCATGGGCTGGGATAAAAAACGGTGGGATAAAAAAGGGACAGTAAGGGGGCTTCCCTGGTGGCGCAGTGGTTGAGAGTCCGCCTGCCGATGCAGGGGACACGGG
>NW_006773042.1:1640278-1640488 GCF_000442215.2 Lipotes vexillifer
ACACACACACACACACACACACACACACACACACACACACACACACACACACACAAAAAGGGACAGTAAGGGACGTTTAGCGAGGAAGGGATAAGGGGTTTGGTAATAAAACCTTAGGAAAGATATAGAAAAGTAAGATAGAGTAAATCTAGGTCTTAGGATTTCATTCCAGTGGTGCATGTGGAGTCAGGGTACGGGGGGGGGGGGGGG